>NC_056752.1:31427500-31560000 GCF_018687715.1 Carya illinoinensis | reverse complement strand
ACATTGTTTAGTTTAAGTTTGGGGGTGTAAACTCCTATAATCATTTGATCCTCTTGTTTTCTAAGTCTTGGGTTGTTGATGGGTTGTTTGATTCTCTTACCAAGCATGCATTAGAGTAAGATTGAATTCTCTATGACTCTAAAATTTGTGATTGAAGATGGTTTTGAGAAAAATTTTCAAAAATTTCTTTTATGTCAAGTGAAGTTTTGTGGTTACTTTGGTTTAAATCTTTGACCTTGAACACAATTGAGCACATAGTCGTTTTTCTCTTATTCCATCTTGCTTATGAAGAGAAGAAGTTGAATTAATTGAAAGAGGGAGCTTCGATTTTGCTTTACTCTAGAATCCGTTGATGGGTCCTTGAGGCGAAATCCTAGTTGAGACCAAATATTAGAGAAATGATCTAGGCATCTCTTTGGCATAACCAAAAAGCTTTCCCAGTCGTGCTAAATGTCATGCCATCATTACATGGTGTGTTTCCATAGTCAACCCCCTTGAGCCTTCATGAGCCTTTATTTATTCTTTGAACTACATAAACCATGCCAGCTCTAAGCCTGAAAAACAATGAATCTACCTTTGATAGTTTGAGAAAATACTTTGGTGGAGAGTTACATTTAAAAGAGAAAAATTGGTTTCATGATGAACCGTATTATCTTTGCTTTGATTGAAAAAAAAAAAAAAGAAGAAGAAGAAGAAAGGAAGTGACTAAAAAAAAAAAAAGAAGAAGAAATAGAAGAAGAAGAAGAAAAGAAAAAGAAAAAGAAAAAGAAGTCGCTAAGCGGAGTGTGAATTACCTCAGATTTTGTTAAGGGAAGTGTTGGTATTACATCAGTAATTAAAGCAATAATAATGCCACAAGTATGAGCATATTGCCAAGAAAGAGCTATGATTTGAATCATGTGAGTTTCTCTTTTAATGTTCTTTTCACTAAGTATTTTCCCAGTTTGATTTAATTTTCTATATCCAGTTCTTTCTTAACCCTCACCCTGTGGCCTATCATTACAACCTTATTAAAAACCTTTTGATCTCTGATTTTGGTGTTGACTACATTAGTGGAGAGAATTTCTGAAAATTGGACTTATGGAGTTAAGTTTTAAGAGAATTCTTTTGATTTTGGTTGTTCTACTTTCATCTGAATTTACAGGTGGTTGAGGTTAAATTGACTATATCACACACACACTCAAGGTCTTAGCTTTAGGTTGAAGTAAACGCCTAACTCTTGCTTGACAAATTGCAAAATTTTTGATTGATTTTCCTGCCATCTTTGATGTTAAAAGAGTAAGATACTAGAGATGAAATCTAAATTCATAAAAGCTTGGTGAGTGATGATACTTCTCTTTCGGGTCGAGTGGATATTGCCTAAACTATCATTTGTTTTTCTTTTTGTTTAAGGACAAACAAAGTTGTAAGTTTGGGGGTATTTGATGACTTGCAAAAATTTCATATTTTAGATTTTACAAGTTCGCTCGAGCAGAGGCTTTTGGCCGCTCGAGCGAATTCAGGCAGATTCAAATGCTCAACTGCCGCTCGAGCGGGTTGCTGAAAAACAAAGATCGCTCGAGCGGAGACATTGGCCGCTCGAGCGAAATCAGGCAGAGTCGAACGCTCGATGTGCGCTCGATAGGACGTTCGAGCGAAATCAGGCAGAGTCGAACGCTCGACGCGCGCTCGACACCCTGCTCGAGCGAACATCGTATTTTGACAGATTTTAGGTTTTCCGTCGTGAGACCATATAAAAGCAATTTTTCACTCTAGAGCCGCGAGTTTGGACTGGAGAACACTTCTTGGGAGAGAAAAACATAGCTAGAGGGATTCAAATCATCTGTTTTTGGAGAGAGAATTCCAATTATTGCACGTACATTGGAATCATACACGAGCACGAACGGGAGAAAAAGCGTTGAATCGTTCTCTTGAGCTTTTGACGACGAGTTGCGGCTGCAAGGAGGATTTTTCAGTGTTTATTTTCTTCCCATCTTCTCAGAACAATTATGGTGAATTCGTTTATGTTGAATTTCATTTCTAGCATGAGCTAAATTTTCTTCATTCTAGGAAAACGATGTAACCTATTTCCGAACTATGCTTGATTGTCTATGCTAATTTAATGCAATTCTCTCTTTGTTTATCTGATTTATTCTAAATTTATTACTTCTAATTAACTGGCTATTGATTAAATGATAAGTAATCTTGTGATTTGCTATCGAAAGAGGGAATCATAGGGTAGATCTTGGATATTTCAGCATAGGTAAGTATAGAGATCGAAAGACTTGTATGAACCTATATAGTAATTAAATCATTGGTCTTATTGCGTTCTTGATTATTGAATTTGCATATTCTTGTGTGAATTGATAACCAAGAGTCAATTCCAATTGACTATCGAAAGAGGCTTTTGGGTGAATTAGAGATTTGCTAATAGACAAAAGAGATTTAAATTAAATTAGCTGGATGAGGAAAGCATAGTGAAGAAGTAGGTAAAATCGATTTCCTAGAAGTTTTCTTCCCATTAATTTGATCTTCGAACGTCAGTGTTATTTCCTTTGCACATTTTTCTTTGAGTTGATCTAGTTTAGATTGCAACTACAAAAATCTTAGTAATTCCTCTAGATAAAATCAAGTTTAGTATAATTTTGATATTTGGCAACGTAAGGTACTAATCCCTGAGGACAATACTCTTCTTATTACTTTACTATAAAACTACGATACTGTGCACTTGCAGTTTTGCACCGGTCATCTATTGTCAGTACTTAGCTTATAACAATTATATATTTAATAGTGGCTCTACAACTTCAGAAGGGGGCTCCCAGTGTATTTTATCTTTTTTTTAATACTTTTAAATATGTTAAAAAAATTCATAATGCCATTAAAAAAATAATTTCTTAATCATTAAATAAAAATAATAATAATAACATTGTGGGGTGCCCCTATTGGGAGGAGTAACGTCTTTCTATATTTAGGTTGGGTTTAGATGTTGAGTTGAGTTAAGTTGAATAAAATATTTTTAAAATATTAATTTTAAATATTATGAATGTGTTGGAATTTAAAAAAGTTAAAATTTTTATTATATTTTATATAGAAATTTAAAAAGTGTACGAGGATTTAAAAAAAATTATAATAATAAAATGAAATTAGTTAAAGAGGGTTTGATAATCAAACTAAACCTTAATAGATAGATAAAAAAGCTAATTATTTGAAGAGGAATGTCAAACATCATGTTGTAATTTTTAACGGAGGTGACTTAATGTGAGAATTTCATTGTTCCACGCAGTTTTAAACGATGAAAGAGGAATAGAAAATGGAAAAATATAATTGCAAGTATAGTTGTGCATTAATTTGTGCATCAATATGATGTGATTGGTCAAAAAGTAGATTTGATTGAAAATAATGTTAATTTAAATTTTAAGTATGAATAAAACAGTATTGGTACACAGATTAGTGCACAACTGTATTTGTATGTAGCAAAACTCATAGAAAATACAATAACCTTGTACGTACGGCATTACTATTGTGTTATTATTTAAAATAGGAGCTGTATATACATATATGTGTAGTTTAAGTGCGTATGTGTGGGCGTGGACAAAATTTTTGCCCAATCATATATAATTGCAATCGTTTTCTTTATCTTTTTCTTTTTCTTTTTCTTCTTTTATTTATTTATTTATGAAAATCAATATCATTAATCAAGAAACCATTACAAACATTTATCAAGTCATATATCCTAAGAAATAAAATCTAGAATACAAATTCCACTATATCTCTAAAATTTCAACATTCTAAACAAGTTGTCTATTAAGAGTCTCATTTTCTAACCTATTTACATGCTGAATTTTGTATTCATCAAACAAAAGTAAGATTTTCTTTATTTCTCTCGTGAGATTTCCTAGCATTATTGATGAAGAACCTAAGCATTTTTAAGTTTATCTATAATCAATAGACAGTTACTCTCAAGTATTAGCGTATGAATGCTCATATTAGCACATAGTTAAAGATCTTGGAATATTGCTAATAGCTCGATATCCTCTGGACTAGCAACTTTATTCTCCACCTTACAAGCAGCCATAACAATGGTTCATTTCTCATTTCTTAAATTAGCCCCAACTCCAGCTTTGTGCAGGTCACTAAACATTGCTCAATCCACATTAAGTTTCAGAAAATCTATCGGTGGAGTAGCAGTAATGGGTCTTGGTCTTGTTGTTAGGCAAAGACTTGATATATTGTATACATTCTTTGTAGTGATAAAGCATGTTCAATTACATGTCTAGGCTCAATGCAAATTTTATCATTCACCATCTTATTTATTCTAAACTAAAACCCCAAGCTATGAAAAAAATACTATCAATTCTTCAACTTGTCCAGTCTCTTGCACTTTCATAGCAACATCCATTACTAGCAACTCTATCCATTCCTCCCATTATAGGCACACAAACCCTTGCTTGCAATGGGCATCACAACAAACCACGGCTTGCTTCTTCGTTCAGTCATTACTTTATAAGGAGAAAATTACATGATGGGATTTCGACTTATTGTTTTTAATTTTTAGAGATTTAGACAGAGTATATATGTGAATTTCATTATATTTAATATTAAGACCAAGTTATTTAAAAAAAATATTTAATATTAGAGGATCAAGAAGTTATTTGTGCCTTTTATCTAAATTATAGAAGGTATTTGTAATGATCTTATTATAAAATATGAGTCGAATGGTTTCTTATATTCTGGTCATTAAAATATATAACCAAATTTTTTTTTTAATCTAACGACGTTTACAATACACCATACATTAAATTGTCTATTATTTTTATCTATATCATTTAAATATTATTTTTTTCTTATTTCTAATTTATTCATTTTAAATACCTTAATTTATAACTACCATTAAATTAAAGGTAACGCAATATTTCTGTTGCCAAAATAACATCTATAGCCTAATAAAAAAAATTATAAATCAAATAAAGATGGGAAAAAATTATTCATCCTGTTTTTTCATAACTTTTTATCCTTTAATCATGTTTTGAAAAAAATTTAACAGGACTATTTTTCTTTTTATTAAAATAAAATATTATAATAATATTATAACTTTTTTATTTTTTAAATAAAAGTGTAAATGTGAGAAATATAAAGAAAGATTAAGAAAAAGAAATAAATAATAATAAAATATTTAAATAGATGAATAGTGCTTGTTAAATGTAAATAATCACTTTAACTCATAAATTTTATATGAAAAAATCTAGTTGCAAGTACAACTACGCGCTAATATGTGCACCAATTTAATATAATTGATCAAAAAATAGATTTTATTGAAAACAGTGCTAATTTAAATTTTGAATATGAAATAATCAGTATTAGTATGCAGACTAGTACGCGACTTTGCTTATATATAACAAAATTTATTTTACATTGATTTTAGATAACTATCATTTCGTACTCAATGCGGCCGGCAAAATTACAAGAATTCTATTTTGGGCTTTTTCTTTCTTTTTTTTCATGCATTTTTTTAGTCACCTTAAATATTTAAAAAAAAAAAAAGAATCACAACATTATTAAAAAAATACTTCCTTATTCATTAAGTTAAAAAAAAAAAAAAAAATTGTCTAGGACACAAAGCATTTTCCTTTTTATTTTAGTTGAAAAAGTTACAAAGAAGTAGATGTTCCTATATATTATCCTATATAGTTTTATTTTCAATGCGGCAAGAGAGGTTTTGGTAGTACTTCTTCATGAACAGCCTCCGAATTATAATTATTCTTATTCGCGTTATAACTAAGAAAGTAAGTTAATTATAAATGGTAACAACAAAATAACGACACTAATTACTAGTCGGCATGTTTGTTGATATGGTTTGGTTTGGTCATTAAGAATTTTGAGATAAAAATTTTAAATTTTAAGATGAAATATTAAAATATTATATTTTAATATTATTATTGTTTTGAAAGTTTGAGATGATTTGTATATCTATTTTTTAACTTAATTAATATAATTTCATATATAATCATTGATATCTATATAACATGATCCACGATTATTATTGGATTTATAATAAAATATTTTATATCAATATCCAAACCAATTATATAAAAGAAAATTAATACTTTCGTAAAATAAAATCATATAATTAACAACAAAGCTCAATAGTTTGAGTTAATAAGTTCTTAAATACGAAAATTAATATTACAGGGCAATTTGGGCTTATGGTAGGTGTTTTAAAAAAATTTTAAATAGCCTTGAAAGCACTTTAATAGAAAAATTAATTTGTTTGGGTGTTACATATTAAAACACTTTTAATATCAAAAATGCTAAAAAGTAAGTTTAAGGAAAAACATCATTTTGATTTTTTCCTCAAACATGCTTTCCTGAATAATGCAGAACGTAATTCGAATTTTAAAAAAATTATCAATGTACGAAAATATCTATATAATTTTCAAATAATTACAACTTTCAAACTTTCAATAATATGGTCATAATGTTTAAAAATTTTAAAAATATCATTTTTACATCAGAAAGCACTTTTTAAATTTATTTCTAAACAAATATAATATGATTGAAAGTGTTTTAAACATATAATTACTAAATAGTAAATAACTTTTAAGTAGTAGAACTTATTATTAAATTATAAGTTATAAACCTTAAAATTATATATTAGCTATATTTCTCACTGTCATCTCAAATATACACTACATTCTAAGAAAAACAAAATTATTAAACTAAATATTTATAAAACTTAAAAATATAATTTATTCATGTTTTAGATTCAAATTTGTGTCATTATTCTTTATCATATTCATATTGAGTTGGTGAGTCGTATTAGATGTTATCACTCCTAATTAATTTACCTCCACACCTCTAGCCACTTGATTGATTTGATATATATATATATATATATATAGTATGAAAACAATCATTCGCTAACATGTTGATATGACAGGATTTGAATTAAAATGAAGTTTAAAATTAAATTGTGTTACAAATAAGATTCTAAGAAATAAATTATACCAAAAGTGTATCTTCACGTATCAATAAAGTTTTTCCTTTTTGCTTAACTCGACATTAAAAAAAAAAGAAAAAAATCAAATCTTCAAAAGGTTACGGGCATTCGAGCCGATTGAATAATAATATTATAAAATTAAAAATTTATTCATATATAATTTTAAAGTTTTTATTTTGATTTTAAAATTTATAAAAATTGTATTAAGTTTTGTGTTTAGATAATGATATGATATTAATTAGATAAAATATTTAAAAATTTAAAATTAAAATTTTATTATATTTAAATAATATTTGATAATGAAATTTTAAAAATTTTAAGGATTTTAAAAATTTTATATCTCTAACTCAATTGCTAACCGATTAAAGTTCAAAATTTGGATAAGAGACACTGATGTGGTATGCCCTTTAGAAACCATCTCGCTACAACTCCAAGTCCTGGTCAATATTGTCTCAATTGATCCGCGTTTGTGGTTATGAATATACTGTTGAAATGACCTTCAACCAAAAACAGACCCATCTAATTTGGAACCATCTTGCTCCAACCAGTCCAACTCCAAGTGATCCGCATTTGTACCTCGTTTGTCTCTATTGATCGCGCGAGAGCATTTCTATTCGAATCTTTATAAATTTTTTGATAATTTAATTAAAAATCATATTCTTTAAAATTTTTTCTAAAATTTTATTCCGTTTCTAAAAACCTCTTATATCGTATTCCTCATCTTTATTTCTATTTTATTAAATAATATTTCTCAATTTTTTTTTATTATTTTTTTCTCTCACTTCCATTTACAATCTTAATTACTAACTCTTTTGTTTTATTATTTTCTTTCAAATATTACATTCTACTAAATATTTATACGATTTTGACTACCAAATACAATATTATTTTTCAAATCGAAATCCGTATTATAAAAATAGTAATTTTTTTAATATGTGCATTTTCTAACGTGATGATATTTTTTTAATATCTACTATTTATCAATTTTTCTAATGGTAATACCTAACCACGTATTGATAATAAAATTTGAATGTTATTTCTGTAACGGTAATATTTTTTGTCCTTTTCTAACGGTAAAATTTTGAAGACTTTCTCTAACGGTAACATTTTGAACTCCTACTTCTTATGGTAACATTTTTTTATCTTTTCTCCAACAGTAACTTTTTTTATCTTCCCTCAAACGATAACATTTTTTGTCTTATATATAACAATAACTTTTTCCTCTATAAATATGTATTTTGCTAATATTCACATTCTCACAAGCTCCTCTAATCTTAAGAACCGAAATTCAATAATCTCCTCTGATCTCCCACTCCCTTCATCAAATGGCTCGTACCTTCTTTCGCAAATTACTCATACACTTATCCTCTCAAGATGAGTTAGATGTTATTCTTAATGACGAAGCCAATGAACAGTCATCGAGGCACCGTGGCAATTGCCAACGCCGTAAGTTTATTCAACGTGATCATATCAAGGGCACAAGCGCTTATTTTGTGATTATTTCACATAAAATTCAGTATATCCCCCGAATCTATTTCGAATGAGATTTCGGATGAGATGTCCCCTATTTCTCCATACTCTAAATGAGGTAGAGTCTTACGAGTCGTACTTCATCAAGAGAATAAATAATGCCAAAAGACTCGGTTTATCTTCTATGTAAAAAATAATCACAGCACTTAGAATGCTGATATATGGGGTTACTAGAGATTTTATGGATGAATACATATGTATTGGTGAAAGCACTGCAATGAAGAGCCTTAAAAAATTCTCTGAGACAATAGTAAGTGTTTTTTCAAATAAATATATGAGGTCTCCAAATGCCAATGATATTGCTCTATTGCTTGCGGTTGGTGAACAACGAGAATTCCCAGGAATGCTAGGAAGCATTAACTGCATGCATTGGAAGTGAAAAAATTATCCCGCAGCCTGAAAATATATGTACTCTGGCCACATTTGTGAACCAACTATTATTTTAGAAGCAGTTATTTCATATGATCTCTAGATATGGCATGCATTTTTTGGTATGCCTGGTTCACATAACGACATTAATGTGCTAAAGAGATTTTCTATTTTTACGGAACTTGTCCAAGGGTGTGCTCCTCCAGTCAATTACACAATCAATGACAATGACTACACTATGGGATATTAACTTGCAGATGTTATTTATTCCAAGTGAAGAATTTTTGTGTAGAAGATTCTATTACTACAAGGGAATAAGAAGAAAAATTTCATAAAAGCACAAGAATCTACAAGAAAAGATGTCAAGCGTGCATTTAGGTTACTTCAATAACGATTTGCAATCATTCGTGAGCCTTTTCCGAATGTTCAAAGTGAATGAACTAACAAATATAATGAAAACATGTGTTATTCTACATGATATGATTATTGAAGACGAGCGTGATGATAGCGAGAGTCCGAACATTGAGTATGATCAACTTAATGATGAAGTCCCAAAACTGTCACGCAATCATACAACTAAGATTACAGACTTCATCCTGCGTCATCATCATATTGGACACAGCTTGGCACATCATCAGCTCCAAGCAGATCTAATTGAACATTAATGGCTATTATATTCCCAACAGTAGACATGTCATATTATAATATGATGTTTCCTTCATGTTAGTAGTGATTATATTTGAGTTAATCAAATTTTCATTTGTATTTCCTTCATGTTAGTAGTGACTATATTTGAGGTAATTTGTATTAGTTGCTGAAATTGTAATAGCCATTTTCCTTGTTTCAAAATATCAATTTACACCACAAACAAAAAATATTAATATTTAGTATCAATAATATACTCATCCATCATTGTTTGAAATATAAAATAAAGAAATAAAATTTTTACAAAAATAAAATTAACTAATCCAAATATGCTGCAGCATTGTGTCTCACCATGATTTCCCTCTGCAGTTGCTGGAAATATAATCTCTACATTTTTGGCATGACACTCATGTCTATCATTATAATTCGCTGATCTGCTTCCTTCTTGGTGAGCTTTACTTTCTCTGCCTCCAACCTCAGTCTTTTGTCCTCTTGACGGATTCTATTTAGCTCTTTTTCCTTATCATTTTCCATCTTTGAGACCTCCAACCTCAGTCTTTCATCCTTGAGACGCATTTTTTTGTCCTCTTTCTCATGAGCATGGGACTCCTCCAAAAGCGTATACTTCATCTTTTTAAACTTAAAATTTTCCTCTGCTTGCCTGTCTTGGGCTTTTCATTTTCCTTTCTCAGCTTTCCTTCCCATTGGTCGTCTAATTCAAACACGTCATTCTCCATCACATTATCTGCCTCAAGATCAAAGACTAAATCTAAAGAAACTCCCGAACATCGAGTCAAGGTTAGGGATGGGGACATCGTCTTTCTTTGCTTTGGATCCTCTTTTGTGAAACACCAAATCCATTTAAATTGGTCCTTCAATAGGTGCCAACAATGCTCGAACTGGAATGAGTATTTCTCTAGTGATTGGTACATAACATTGGCCTTATCAAACTTGCAAGTAAACAAATAATTTTATGTTAAACTAATGATGATAAAAATTAATGATTCGTAAAATAAGTAAGAGTATTGATATTCTACCTTGTCTTGCACGGTCATACCACTTTGATTCAACCCTTTAACGTAGGCTAGTTTTGTACAAAATTTGTTTGTTGTCTTTTGAATAACCGACCACTAGTATATTAAAGACTTTATTATCCGCTCATTTGTTGTTTCTTTAAATTGCTGAAAGTACTCAAATATTTTTTTTTCAAAGTTGAGAGTGTTTTTTTTCAAAGTCAAGGTTACAATTCAGCCATGAGGATAAAAGTAACTTGCCTTCTTTGAGGGTGAAGTTTGCACCCATGACTGATTTCCTAACATCGAACAGATCGTTAGGGGGTAGAGGTGGATAGTCCTCAACAGTCATAGGAGAGTTTCAACTTTGCCCACCGTAAGTTTGGTCGAGTTGAGGATCTTAACTTAAGAGATTGGTGAAGTACATATGTTCAGGGTCTTGTGAATCCATCCCTAAAAAAGCATTGACATGTTAGACACGTAACTACAAAGTTTGGGATTTATCCATCGCTGGCTCAGGAAACGAATGGTAACATCTTGGAAATTTGGCCACCCACTCATGGCTAAACAACTCGTTGCCACTACTTGTTGGTCGTTCAGGTTACTAGTCATTGAGGAAATGACCATAAATTTCATGTATCTTCACCAGGCTTTGTCATCATCAAAGCTGAAGGGTTTTAATTTACACATTACATCACTATCATAACATAACACAAAACAACAACTAAACAGCATGTAAATCACAATACACGCTAAATAAGAGCATTCCCATTCGGTCCATTTATATAAAATATATTAATAAATGGGGCTCAGAATGGTGTAAATATTGACAGCATGCGTAAGCAATGAGCCCAATATCGAATGGTTACAAAACCCCACCTGAATCTCGATTGTCTTTTGTGGAAAGTACCATAAACTGCAATATGGCCATCCGAGTGAGGATCACCCTGCTATATCGATGGAACCCAACTAACACTTGTGAATTAACCCGTACTATAACACCATCATCACAGCCTAATAATAGCCCCCCTCCCCCGAGAGATACAAAACACTACAAATGACCCAACAACACAGAACAAATTACCCTCTAGAAAGAAATCAAGTTTAATCCACAAGACTCAAATAAAGAAAGCAAGTTTGATCTAGTACATTAAAAAAAATGGAAATCTTTAAAGGATATTCAATCCCTTCTTGGCATTTCATGTTGATGTGACATCGATACAATATATACCATTCGTATAAAACTAGCAACAATACCATCACATAATCAAGATATCATCTTTGCTCATTCTTGTAATGCATTACAGGAAGATAATACCATCACATAAAAGGTGTGATAAATGAATCTCAATATCTAATATTAACTTATATTCAGGAGTAAAAACAATAATCTTCCTACCAAAATTTGATTGAGCAACAAATTGTTACAATGGCCATGGAACTTTCCCTTCCATCTCACTGAGATTGCCATTAATCCATATAAATGGGGAGAACATTTTACATCTATATCATAGGCAAAAATAACAAAGCCAAACCTAATTGAACATATTTACCTCATTGAAGCAAACAGATTGAAAAGATGTAGCAGGAAAGCACCACAAGCAAACAGGTTGAAAAGATGTAGAAAGAAAGCACCACAATAAACCTAACTGAACATATTTACCTCATCGAAAAAAAGAAAGCACCACACACTCTAAAAGAAAGTAAACAAGTCAGCTGGACATAGTCCCCAAGGCATAAGCTTCTAAGTATTAAGGGAAAAAAAAAAAAGAGAGAGATTAGAGGTACAAATTTCTGTATGTATTTGAATATTTTTCACCCTTCATTAAAGAAGAAATCCAATTAAAGAAGCAACAGAGAAAGGCAAACAGACCCTCTCCATACAAGCCGTACTTTGTTTTGTTTTAACTGCTTTCTTTCTCCACATTGAAGATCAAATAGAAAAAACTAAAGCTACCACAAGTCTAAGAACAAATCCTACACAGTCGATTTCTGATCATTTACTTTGACTGTACAATCCACCCTCTAGAATATTTCAAATGGGGAGAACATATAGATGAACAATTATACTCTATATAGCTCCCAATCTATAATTTCAAGCCCAATCCAGAGCAATAACCAATGTTCTCCTCGCCATATCATTAAAATCATTTGAAACAAACCCCATTACCATGACTCTAACGTAGAACATAGCGGGTATGTATGTTTGCAGACCAAACTATTACAAAGTAAAACCATTCACATATACCAACTGCTTTGCACACGAACGCAATATTCTATCCATAGAAATGCTACTAGCCATACTCACAATGTGCAAGAAAAAAATGTGAATGGTTTTATTCTCACTTCCCAAAAAAAAGTGTGAATAGTTTACCAAGCAATTCAATGCAGCAGTGTCTTGAAAATGAACTCAAGTGGTTTATGTATTTCCAAAACTGATTTACTACGAGTGTACCATTCGAAAATGCACAAAAAAATAAAAGCAACAGAAGAATATCAGAGCAAGGATTGAGCAAAAAATACAAATCCAAAAATAGCCCAAAATCTTCAACGTAATCAAGAGAAATATCTATGTGAAAGCCAAAAACTCCATGCACCAAATCCACCAAATTCTCCTCAAAACCAAAAACCCAACACACCAAATCCTCAAAAAGCCACAATCGCAACACTCTGTTTTTCACCAATTCAAAGATCTCTCACAGACTTGAGGGAAGAGATCTATCATGGCGTTAGGAGGAAGAAAAATGGGAAGAGAGAAACAGAGAAGGAGAGAGAAAGGAAAAGAAAAATAGAAGAAAATAAAGGAAGAGAGAAACATATGACGAAAATTTTCACTTACAAAAATTGCTGATGGAGAGCTGTAATCGATCGAGATGTGTTGCAAGGGAGGGGCCAACCGTTTCCCTAGTGAGAAAGAAAAAGATGTGGGATGAAGGGGAAACCGAATGGGGTTTGGCAATGATGGGAATGTACAGTGAATTCCCAAATATGAAAAATTCCTATTCAGACCGTAAACTCTAACCGGAAAATGGGGATTGGGATAGGGAGGGGTTTTTGGCTCAAACCCTATAATTTTTTCTAAATTATGAGGATCGAAGAGATTTGCAGACTAGGATGGAGATGCTCTGATTCGATCATCCACATTTGTATTATTAATTGCCTTTTTTTTTAAAAAAAAAAAACTATATTCTACTGTTTGGAAATGAACTTCACCCAAAGATATTGGATCATGTTTAGTTGTATTTTTCAAGTGTTATATTGCTTGACATTAACCTCCCTAAATATTAGAATATTTATATCTCGTTAAGTTATATAAATTATTTTATTTTATCTAATTATTATAATATTTTCAAAATTTTAATATAAAATATAATAAATTAATTAATTTTTTAAAATCTTAAAATAAAAATAATATTTAAAAAGTATAACTATATCTTATTAAACTTTTAACTTTTATTTGATTTCATATCATCTTATAGTATAACCAAATAATTTTACAAAGCCCCCAATCATCATAGAATTACATCTTTAATAATTTTGATGTTTGAATGTGAACACGTTAATATTTAACTATGATATTATATATGAATAAGAAATTGTATTCATACATAAAAACAAAAATGAAAAAACACATGTACATCGATTATTCAAACAAGAAACCAAGTACAAAGTAATTAAATCTGATCTTTGACTAGGTAGGTGGGACACCTAAACATTCTGTCTGGTATGTTTCCCAATTTCATTTGATGTTTTGCTCCTTGCAGTGCATCCAAGTCTTTTGTTAGTTCCTCTACTTTGAACTTGATTTTAACGAGACGATCAAAAGCTTGACAGAAACAAATTTGGCTCTAGCAAAGCTATAAGAAACGCATACATGCAGTTAGTTTTCTGGCATAATTGAAACGATGGCAAAATAAAAACAAACCTATACTAACCATTATTATATTCACAATTTCATACGGTATTTTGTATTGTAACAATTCTATAAAACATTGTCACGGAGCATCAAATACTAATTGACCCTACATGTATGTTATTTTCATATTTCACAACTTTTCACATACTTTTTTTCATCTTTTTTCATTCCCCAAAATTAAGAGCTAGCGCAATGAAGATGATGGAGAGAGATGCTTTGTTCCAACTTACAAATTAACAACTAACTAGTTGGCATATTTGTTGATTTGGTTTTCTATGTAGCCATTAAGAGCCATTAAGGGCTTGCTTGGAAACACAAATTATCCATTTCAATGGGGAAATCCCGTTTAAGAGTCTCCAAACTCGAGAAAACCGAACCCTTGCCAGAATCGGAAAAGGAAAAGGAAGTGTTGAGAGATGGAGAGATCGCAAGGAGTTACGAGAAGTTTCAAGAAATCAGAAGAAACCGCAGGTCAGAAGAAATTAAAAAGAGTGAGTGACTGAAAGGCAAAATGGGAGGAAAAGCCAGTGTGTAAAGCAAATGGGGAATATGAGGGGACGAAAACTCTAGCATCATGACCTGACAAAAGGACGCGATGGAATGGGAACGGTTGCATGTTATCCAGTAACCATCGCCACTTCATGAGCAACCAAGATCTCTTTTCTTGATTCTTGAAATGTCAAAATGGTAGGATAAAGTACTTAAGGGGCTAGCAGGGTAGTCAAAAGGCCCAGGATCCAATTCAAACCACAGACGGTCTAAGAAGTAAATTTGCCATCTTGAAATAAATCAGCACAGTGGTGAGGATGCATTAGCCAATAATGAATTCCTTACGCTTACGAGCGAATGGAATTAGCGAGGTAACTGGACGGCCCAATAGTGCCCCAGTAGCCCAACTGTAAATTATGATGATAGACATGGCCCAAACTAGAGGCTAAAGGCCCATGAAGGCCTGATATTCCATTTACTAATAGAGCATATAAGCACTAATATGGCGAGCAGATTACTCATGTTATTTAGGGGTAGGATTAATAACTAATTATCATATGAAAGTAATCTAGTCGTGATGCTGATCCAATATTTCCCTATGCTTATATATACGGGTACCAGATAACTCTAAAACATTTCTGATCATATACTTGAATTATTATACACTATTCTTTACTGACTTAGGAATCATAGTGATTATAGGCTTCCAACGCCATCCCTCTCTAATTTGTAGATATGCGATACGTTTGGTAGTGGGACACATCCTTTACAATACTAATTAAGTAGTTCTAATGGCTGGAACATGAAACTTCTACAAGAAATGAATGGCTAGCTTACATGATTTGGTGGCTCAGGTGATCTAGGTAATAGGTGCAACTAGCTAGGAAGAAAAAGATACTCCACTATGGAAAGCCATTGCATGCGTCCAGTTATTTCATTTCCTACCTCTTAAGTGTTTAATAAGGTATTGGCTTTTGATCTGAATTCTAAGGATACAGAAATTGCATATACCCCTACCCTCCAAATGTGAGTATTGCTATATGTGTTAATATTAATGGTGAAATCACCAATTTTGTGTGCAGTTATTTTGATGATTTGTTTTGACTTGCTTTGGATTCAATTTAGTAGGGTTGTTTTAAGGCATGCTGGTCGGAGCTACCCTCTGTAAGATCGATGGAGGCATCATCCCCCATAGAAGTGGCCAAATAGACGAAGATTTCACCTCCTAAGGGGATATTGTGCATGTTTCTTTGGCTTCCAAAGTCAGAGCCAAGATTTGAACCATCTTGCTGCTACTCAAACTCCTTATTTCTTAAAAGATAGATGGAGATATTTTCAAAGAGAAAAGATATTTGCTACCCTGAATTGTGATACGGCCGTGTAATCACTTTGAAAAAAGTGAATAAAATATGAGACTTATATGAAAAAATTAATTTTTTAATAGTAAATCCCACTCTTTTTCAAAGCGATTATGTGACATTTACACACTTCACAATTGTATATAGAATTACTCATTTTCAAATGATCCGTTCCACAAATGCATGCATGGCTGTTTCAATGATTCAAGCGAAAGCGACTAGCGATTATGCGGCATTTACACACTTCACAATTGTGTATAGAATTACTCATTTTCAAATGATCTGTTTCACAAATGCATGCTTGGCTGTTTCAATGATTCAAGCGAAAGCGACTACTACATGACTCTCAAGACTTGCATCTCTATATTAGAGATAAGGATACTAATTTAAAGAGGAAATAAAAGTTGAGAGGAAAAAAGTCAGAAAAGGTGACGTGGATGTTGATTTAAGAATTCCTAAAATTCTCAAAAGTCAAAATTTATCTTAATTCATTATTAAATTATATCACTCAAAAACAAAATAGTTTCAATTTCAAATTTTCAACTTTTACATTTAATCATTACCTAATCATTTCTCAAATATAAAAATCAATACAACTTTGACAAACTTCAAAACAAAGTATAAAATTAATATAATTGTTACAAACTTTAAAACAAAAATAATATTAAAAAATTACATTCAAATAATTTTTTAACTTTATTTATTCACTTTCACAAACCATTTCACTATTTAAAAAATTCTGAGATACTTTTAATCATCCAAACATGCCCTTAAAAGGAAATAAGCAAGTAGATAGTAGAAGTAATTAGAAAGGTGAGCAATGAATCGACTACATTTCAATGGCAAAGACATTAGAGCTAATATTTAGAAAGAAGCGAATTGCATTCTTCATCTGCCTTTTATGTCCATGTGTGAAAATTTTGTAAAATCATTTAAATAAAAGTAGGATCCACCATAAAAGAAAAACTAGACTTTTCATTTAGCTCCAAAGTGTGCTTATTTTTTTCTGAAAGACTGTGCGGAACTTGCATACCCTTAAATTATACAAGTTATTTCCTATAACAGTAGCAAAGAATGATAGCTTTGTAAGCTAGACTTGTAATAGAAAAAAATTATTAAAGAAAGAGGAAGATTTTAGAAGCTAGTTATCGGAGCTAGTTTTGGTGCTCGACCCTCCATTGCTTCTTGAATTCATGCCACTACTATAAAGGAAAGTCTTATCTTTGAGAAATGCTATGGTTACAAATAGACTTTATAAAAATAAACTTACAAGCTGAAGTAGTTGCATGTGATATATTAGATCTAGTTACAACACTAAAAATAACTTTATAATCTAACGTACCATATTAAGTCACATGATTTTGCAAGTTTACTTTTATGAAATCTGTTTAAAGCATTTTTTTTTATTCATTCAATGTTTGGATGGTTAAACACGACTCCTAACCCATATAGTACTTATTAAGTAGTCTTGCAATACGAATACATGATTTCATCCTTTGATAAAATGCAATATCAATTAAAATTAGGACTTATAGAAATAAGTTTAATTACATATGTATAGCTGATCACCTGGAAGTTAAGAAAGAGATCATCTTGTTTATGATCACTACAACATAAGTGGCTTTTTGGGATGAAATTTTTATTCCCAAAAACTATGATTTCATCCCAAAATATATTTTGGGACAATAAAAAATCATCCCAGTGTCGTTCCAATAACAATGTCCAAAAAGATATTTTAGGATAAAAATATCAATTTCATCCCAAAAAGAATTTGAGCAAAACTGTTCAATCGTGTTGAAATTATTTTTAGGACGCTTGAATTTCATCCCAGAATCATGTTCAAACAGTACAAACATAACGTTCGAATGCCAAATATTTGCAAATGCGTCCTTCATGAGTGGTCAATCGATACTAGTCCATTCGACCAAATAGGCATAAGGAAACGTTTAAACAAGCAATATAATGGTCGAATAGTAAAATATGTTTAAACGTATTGAGTTAGACGTTCGATCGAACCATGATAAGAACTAACGATTTGTTATAAGATGATGTTCGAATGTTTAATTTCATGTCAATGATTTCGTTTGAACAGTTTCAAGTATTGTTCAAACATTTAATAAGATTATATTCGAATGTTCTATATCAATGTTCGAATGGTTTTACTTATTCTGTTCAAACAGTTTTTGGTTGTTCAAATGGTAGCTATTTTATTTTACCCAATAATAAAAAATCATAATATTTAAAAAAAATACATTACAATTTGTTCAATACGCAC
The DNA here is from genome assembly GCF_018687715.1 of Carya illinoinensis. Taxonomy (NCBI): domain Eukaryota; kingdom Viridiplantae; phylum Streptophyta; class Magnoliopsida; order Fagales; family Juglandaceae; genus Carya; species Carya illinoinensis. The sequence goes on along the minus strand of NC_056752.1, from coordinate 31,541,429 downwards.
AAAAGTAGTCTAATAAGTGCGAACTAAATAAATAAAATAGTAGTACTAGCATTCTTCTTATAGAAATAGATCCCAAAATATGTACGTATAATGAAAATATCATTGCCAACAATATTGATCCTTGGCGTGGATTGGGCGAAATTTATGATACGAGTTACTCGTGGCATTCCTATCAACCTAGTGGGTTATATATTCGATAGGATTTGATCAGAGACCTAGTACATTACAACTAATATATTGCTATTTGGGATCCTAATCACTTTATTTGTGTTACATGTTGGGGTTCTATCTAATATTGCCGAGTGTTTCTCGGAGTTGTTAGGACCGATCAACTTCTCCACCCTGTCACGAAGCATGAGACACTCAAGACTTCATCTTCGTGGTACTATTCCAGACCCGGTCGATACTTAGAGAGACGCACACCTGGGAGATCATGAAGTATCGGCCGATGAGACATCCACGCAGGCCGTGGCATTTGCACAGCTACTAACGAGGTGATGGCAAATATAAAGTGTGCAGATATCAGTGGATAGACATTAGCAGTGATCAATGCAGTGCGTATGGAGATCCGCACTATCATGTCTAACTTACATACAGAGATTAATTCTAGCATCTTTGACTTATGTACAAAGATCGATGCCCTGTCTAAGACTCAGGTCACGATCAGTACTCGACTGACACAGCTAGAGACACGCCTAGCTGCAGTCGAGGATGTGTGTATAGAGTTAAGATCTTAGTAGTTTTTATCTTTTATTTACATTATTTTTGTTTTTGGTATGACAATATTTGGTGTTTTGTAAATTTAATTTAATTATGAATTAAATCATTTATGTCTTTTCTAAATTAATTATTGATTTCTATTATTCCTATTATTTAAATGCTAACTTTTATATCAATTAAATATTTATCCATAATTAAGTAAAGTATTTGGTTGCCATGAAAATTATAAAAATTCTATAACCATTCGAACGGAATATATCACGTCGAATGTTTCTCTATTCCCTCTAGATATTTCTGCCATAAATCTCTATTCGAACACTTTATTTTACGTTCTAACATTGATTAACGTATTAGTTTCAATGGTATAGTAATATGTTCGAATGGTAAGTCAATGTCTCGCTAAACGTATTGACTTAACTTGCCAATTTCCTGATCAATCATATATAATATGTGTTCAAACATTGATTAACCTTGACGTCCGAACGTTATTGTATGTTGTTCGAACGGTAAGTCAATATCCCGCTAAATTTTGTCACTTAATGTGCCAAATTGTTGTTCGACCATACATAATATCCGTTCGAATGTTTATTTTATTTGGTTCAAATGTTTTTTGTGAATGTTTGAATGGTTATTTTATTAGATCCCTACATATACCTTTCAAACGTGTTTGAAAGGTAAATACATTCCATCATTTTTTAAGAACTAAATTTGAATTTCATCTCTATATCTCATTTTTTGGGACGATTTTTATTTCATGTCAAACAAAAATTGTCTCTAATTTTTGTTGCAGTGGATTGACAAAAACTAAAAATAAAAATGATAACATTTCTAGATAATACGTAGCCTTGCCGCTATGGTGTCTTCTAATGATGTGAGGGATAACACTACTAGATAGTACCCACATCATACGACTATCTAAGCAATCAAAAATTTCATTCCACATTGGTATTCAAGAGCATTGCTAATTGCACGGACAAGGGCACGGGTTAAAACACGAAATAGGCTAAAATGGATGCACGAAGAGTCTATCCATTGATTTAGCCTATTTTGTGTTTTAGCCTCATGTGCACTTGCCCGCGTCCCAATCAATTTTATTGAATAAAACATGGTTCATATATAAATAGCTCAACAAAGGATATGGTTTGGAGCCACATAAGTCACTCGTAATTTGTAAAATCTTATTATTTGATATTTATTACATTAACTATGAGAACACACATCAATATTAACACACTACACGAAAAAACTAATGAATAATGGAAAATATGGCTTGTGTAATTGCAAGTGCAAGCAATAAGACTGCCCCCCAAAATGAAACCAATGCCCAAGGACTGTTGAAATAATCGCGCCTTAATTTTTCCATCCATACATTCCTATGTCTCCTACAATGCATGTTCAGATTCTTAGAAGTTCTTGCATAAATGGAGCTGCTGCTCGAAACACTAATATAGTGACCAAGCTTGTTAACCATGGTGGAAATAATTTCATCATCACCCAAAAAATTACTGATAATTCCTTTTCGACGAAGTAATTCAACATCTTTTGGAGAGTTAATAAGATTCTCCATGAACTGCACATAGTCGTGGACATAATCTGAGCTTTTTTGTCGATCACAGTATTGCTCATATGTAATTAGATTTCATAAGTAAGTCTCTGTATGATCTTCTATGCACAAAGGTGAAATCTCCATTAGCCCATTGTTGAACTTTATGGAAAACCCATTAGATTTATCTGCTTTCTTGAATTTGATTCCAGCCTCTTTAAGTTCTGTGGCACTATGTATGTTCTGGTGTTTATTCTCTCTAATAGCATGTAGATGCTTAAATTTCTTTGCCTTGTTGAATTCAACTCCAGCATGACGAAGCTCTTCGCCGTGAGGTATCGACTTCCAGTTTTCAATCTTGATCTGACAAAGTAGATGCTTAAATTTCTTTGCAACATTTAATTTAACTCCATCCATTTATGGCCTTGTTTCACATGATTTTGGCTTCCGGCCTTTATTCCTATCTCGTTCAAGAAGAAGATCCATAAATTTCTTTGCCTTATTGAATTCAATTCCAGCCTCTTGAAGTTCAATGGCATAAGGTACTATTTTTATCCACCTTTGATCCTCATCTAGTTTGTCCTTAAATCTCTTTGCCATATTGAATTCAATTCCAGCCTTACGAAGCTCTGAGCCATATGGAATTTCATTCCAATTCTCTTCAATCTTTGGCATATTGACTTGGGATCCAAGCCTCCGAAATTCACTAGCATGAGAAATTGCCTTCTTCAGACCAAATAGATGCTTAAATATCTCAGTCTTCTTGAGTTTGACTTCTGCCTCTTGATGTTCTCTGGCATTATCTATTTCTGTATCAAGTAATGAAATACAAATGGTTGTACGTATGAGGCCAAGGAGATGCTCAAACTCTACATTCTTGAATTTGAACCCAACCATTAAACGTTGACATACCATGTTTGGAAGTGAAGGTGTGAGAGCTTCATGCACCAAACAAAGTAGATGCTTAATCTTATCGTTTGAATTATAACTTGATGCATTGGCATTCCATTGAAATGGTAAAAATTTAAAGAAAAAATTGAGGGCAAGATCAGTAAGTCGTGTCTGGATAATCTGAGTTATGGAGGTTGAGCTCTCAACACTAATTCCATCTTTCTTCTCATCAATATCGACAACCTGTTCTCCAAAATTTGTGGATCTATTATGAAGTAGTGTGTTGCTACTCTCACTCATCTCAAAAAATTTAGCCAGAACAAAGAATGGAAGTTGATTTTCAAATAACAGTAGATCACGAGCTATTCTAGGAAGCACCCACTTCATTTGAAAGATTGGGTCATCTTCCATTATCCAACATATTTCATAATTGTGGAACAACTCAATAATGAAACACCCATCAAGTACCATCATTTCTACAAACTCATCTGAGTTTTGGCTAATGTGTTCTCCATAGCATTTAAGAGTTGCTTTTTCCAATTCTTTCATGGTGGTAATGTATCTTTCTAAACTTCCTTTCGTTCTTTTAAGCATTTGTTGTAGATAGTGCAATTTATGCTCTTCCATAAACCCCTGGCCAACCTTGCCTTGGTCGTTGTAAGGACCGATGGCAAGTAGCACAGGCTTGTAAGCCTTCTCGCTTACATCACGTAATTGCTCATGCATTTTATAAATACAACACTCTTTAGCATTTCTAGTCAATCCAACATGCTTTTTCTCAAATTCCTCAATACGAGTGGACAATGTCTTCCTGATCATATTGTAAAGAAGTAGTACAAGTCTCTGTTCCAAACACAAAGCATACAAAATCTCATTAACTTTAACGAAAATTTCATATAGAAAAATGAAAGCTTTTTAATTGTTAATACGAATAGAGAAGAGAGTAGACCTTATATTCAAGGAAAATAGTACAAATTCGTGCTCCAAGTATTTGTATACAAGTTGTCACAAATTTTCTACTATTCTCTATTAAAAAATAACATGTATCGACTAAGACAAATTATGCTTTCCACTAAACTAGATTGGAGGATTCTATTAGAATATCTTATGTCATTAAGGAGGATGTACCAAGCACATGCTTTATGTAAGGCCCCGTTTGGTTTAACAAATCTCTCAATTCATCTCATCTTTATCTCAATATAATTTAAACAACATTCAAACACAAACACTTTTTAATTTCAAATTTTCAAATTTTCAAAATTTTCATTTAATCATTACAACTTTTCCAAACTTCCAACCAAAACATAACAATAAATTCAACTTTTACAAATCATAAAACAAAAATTATATTAAAAAAATTATATTCTAACCATTTTTAACTTTATAATTTTTTATTCAACTTTTTCTCTCTCCTTTCTCAAAATCCCATAAAACATTTAAATTCAAATAATTTTACTATTATTCACAAACTATCTCCTTACTATTCACATATGTCTCATATTATCTTATCTCATATGTGTAACCAACTACATTAGTTTATTCTAGGGTTTATTCCTTTCCATTTATTTTGTTTAAACACTTAATAGGTAGTTTTTTTAGTATTGTGGCTTAGGTTCCATCCATAGTACACATGGAATTATTATTTATCTTTCCATTCAGACTTTAAAAATTGCAAAAGCAGTTAAACTGAATGGAAATATGTAAAGGGAATTTTCCTATCAGGCCTTCGAAGACAAGCCCAAATACAGCGAGTCTAACCTGATTGGACGACTCCTTGGCCCATTAAGGGCCCTCAGCCTCAAAGCTAAGGTCGGCCCATGTCCATAATCATGTGGGAAGTCCCTAAATGTAGGGAATGAGGGGACACATACCCCGCCATTCTCCAATGACGCCTAACCCCAGAGAACTTGTGCAGGTAAGTAGACGAGAAATATAGGAAGCCCTTGATCTTCTAAAGGCAAGAGAGGAGGAGCTTGACGGTGTGCACCTGTAGGATAGAAGAGACAGGAAGCCACGCCACATTAATGGCGCTGATCCCAAGACAGTACGTCGAGTTAGTTGCGCTACCTTAGAAGCCACACTGCATTAAAGGGTTTTGACTAAAGGAACAGTTGAGGAGACATATATCCCTGACACAGGGTATGAACGGTCCCCCTCCTCCCCCCCACTTGAAACCTAGTATCAAAGCCGATCCTTACGTACGAACAACTCTCTCTGATTCCTCTACACTCTCGCACAAACTACTAAAAAGATACTCACTTAAGCATCGGAGACTCCCTGGCCTCCACCAAGGTTCTCGACTCTATGTGTTTTCTCTAAGTGTACAGGTACCGGACTGAAGACCCGAGTCTCTGGAGGCTAGCCGAAAGGAGTAAGAAACACGACGTTAACAATGATACTGTCTCTATGATAATCTATAGACTTCATGTGTCATTCGCATGCCTGAGAAAACCCGTTCTCAAACGACTCAGGGGCAAGAAGAAGCGACATCGATAAATATGGAAGCAAGGCTCGTGGTGATAGAACAACTAGTAGGGAAGCTAACTATGGAAGTGGAGACCCTCTAAAAGAAACTGAAACACTCAAGACAACCACTAATGAGCCAAAAAATGACATGGAGCCCAACAACAGCAAGCATGTAGGGTCTAGGAGCATTGGAGGGGAAGGTGACGCAAAGGAAGAAAGGAAGAACATACAGAACGAGCTATGTAACCTCAAAGGAAAATACGAAGAAATGGCAAGGAAGATGGGCACATCGTCATCAATAGACCAACTGCTCACCATTACTGGCCTACCCTATAGCGAGGAAGTGATGGCTATGCACTTATTACCAAATTTTTGGGTTCCCGTCATGGAGATGTACAATGGTACCACAGACCCCCTCAAGCACCTAGAAACCTTGAAGGCCCACATGACCCTACATAGCTTCCCAGGGGAGGTGGCATGCAGAGCTCTCCCACTAACCTTAAAGGGGCTGGCAAGGGTATGGTTCGGGTCCTTGGTGCCTGGGTCCATAGACAGTTTCGGGAAACTATCTTAACTATTCCTCACGCAGTTTTGGGCAAGCAAGAGAAGAAGACCCCCTGCAGCGTACCTCCTCACCATCAAATAAGGGGAAGATAAGAACTTGAAAGCATACTTGTCCAGGTTCAACAAGGAGTGCATGGCGATGAATGACCAAGACGAGAAGATAACTCTAGTGGCACTCTTAGGAGGAGTATGAAACACCCATCAAGTAACATCATTTTTAAAAACTCATCTGTGGTCTGGCTAATGCATTCTACATAGCATTTACTAGCTATTTCTCTCATTTCTCTTAAGGCCTTGATGTATGTTTCTACACTTCTTTCCATTCTTTCAAGCATGCTCTTGCTTAGCAATTTGAATCAAGCCAGGATGCTTTTTCTCAACTGCCATAGAACTACAAGGAGGAAGTGTATTGCAACTCATATTGTACAGAAGTAGTACAAGTCTCTATTCCTAATACAAATTCTCACTAATTTTAATGAAAATATTTGATAGGTGTGACGCCCCCAAATCCCCACGCACGGACACGGGAAAATCGAGACGTCCTGATGATGACAACCCGGGTCACCACCCTAAGACAAGTGCCAAGTGTGTGTAAGAGCAACAAATGTACAAAAGGAAACGCAGCGGATAACGAAAGTCAAATAACTAAGTACCAGAATATTTCTTAATATAATACAAGCTGTTTAAAACATACATAAATAAAATATTACATAACACAAATATAGTTTTAAAAACAGCTACAAAGCACAACTTCAACTCAAAACTCCGGCGGAGCAGCATCCTCGGGCTCAGCCTCCTCCTCCTCCTCCTCGAACCCTGCACCAAAATCTACGGAACCAAAAAATGGCGTCGCAAGTAAGTAAAATCCAAACACCACCAGATAAAAACATATAAAACTCAAACAATATGCATGAAGTATGCCCAATGCACATGTCTCATAAACCACATCTCAAAACCCATAAAAACATATTTTTTTCCACGCATGCCAAAAATCCCATTTGGCCCAAAAACATATCCTTTCCAAATATCACGCCAAAAGTCACATTTGGCCCATATTCATCTCAACCCATTATCCAATTAATCCGTATGCACCATGACCTCCCCTAGGGGTCATCCGCACACCCTGGCTCCAGTGTCACACCGCAGGTTACGACCACGCATGTGACACCTAACGAGCGATGCCCAGTTCTGCGCCCCGCGCGTTCGTAGCCAAGCATCCTCTAGCCCTCGCCAGCGAAGGGCCACGGAGTCGGTGCGTAGAGTGATGCCCGGTTCCGCGCCCGGCGCGTTCGTAGCTAAGCATCCCCTAGCCCCAGCTCCCGTCATCGCCTAGCGACAACTCAGGGGACGTCACTCAGTTTATTCCACTCCCGAGTGACTAGAGGAGCTACACCGAGATAATACCCCATCCCGGCTTGGGGTCGTGATACACACGCACCCGAAAATCCACTAACGCCAATAAAACAGGCTTTTCTCAATTAAATAAAAATGCATGTGCATGCATCATGTAAATGCGATATCAATGCACAAAAATAAATAACCATCCATAAATCAATAAAACAAGCAACTCCGTCCTCCATCTATCCGACCCTTGAACTCCTCGGACTCAGTCCGGAATCAGCCAACCAACAAATAAAATAATTATTGAATGAGCAAAATATATTTAAATCTAAAAGTAGGGTTTGGAAAATACTTACAGCGCTATATGGTATTTTTAGAAAACACTCGGCGTTGCAAACAGCGGAAGGAAAGCAACGTAACAGTGCAAATTCACTGTGGTCGTGGGTTGTAAAATACCCACTTTTGAATGGGGACAAACCAAGGCTCGGGATTGATAGGGAATGGCCTTGAGATATTTATGAAGCTAAGGGAAATGACTTTTGGCCATGGGTGGTGGTGGAAATGGCGGTCGAAGGCCAAAAAAGGGCTGAACGGAGTTGAGCTCGTGGGAGCTGCTCCGGCAATGGATCGAGGCCGAAAATGAGTGGTTTAGGTCGGCAAGAGGTAGGGGAAGAAGCTGTGAAAAGATGGTGGCCAGAGGTGGTGCGACGGCGTCGGAAACGGTGAAAAATCGTATGGCTTGGAGGAGCTCGTGGCGGCTAACAGTGGCTCGGATGGAGGTGAAACTTGGTGGAGATGTTCACCGGTGAGAGGGGAAGAAAACTGGGTGGGTGGTGTAGGCCACGCCACCGGCGAGCTGCTGTTCTAGGCTACGAAAGCAACTGGCGACAGGGACAAAAATAGAGCAGGTGCAGCCACTCCCGGCAGCTCTCGAAGGCTAACGGCTGGTCCGATGGCTCTGAAAATTGGTGGGGATGATCTCTGGTGGAAGGGGAAGAGAATGGTGGTGACGGTGCACTAAATGGTGGCCAGACGGCGGAGAACTGGGTGGTCAAATGGGCGGCGACGGGAAGGAGAAAAGAGAGAAGTGCTGCGCGGGGAGAGAGAAACCGAGAAGGAAAAGAGGAAGAAAAAAGGAAGAAAAGAAGAAAAGAAGAAAAAGAAAAAGGAAAAGGGAAAAAGAAAAAGAGAAAAGAAAAGAAATGAGGTCCAATCCTCACTCCGGAAACCAAAAACAGATCCGCCGAAAATGATATTAAAAACCGTAAAACGACTAAAATAAATTAAACACCACCTCAAATAAATTAAAAATCAATTAAAACACATTAATTTAAAATAAATAAACTAATATATTAATTAAATTAAAAACAACCATTCAATGAAAATACACGTAAAAGCGGGTTATCACATCCTCTCCCCCTTAAAAACAAATTTTGTCCTCGAAATTTGCAATATCAACTACCAACTTAAATCAAGCCACATAAAATCACATAAACCAACTGTGATCAAGATTAAGAAGCATACCGTCTTTACTCAAACAAGTATGGGTATTGTTCCCTCATGTCCGCTACTCGCTCCCAAGAGAAGTTTTGAGCTAACGGATCTCCCCATGCCACCTTAACCAAAGGTATCGTTTTGGACCTCAACTGTTGCTCCTTCCAATCCATGATCTGCGATGGAACAACTTCATAAGTGAGATCCGGTAGCAACTGAATACTCTCTGGGTTGACCAAGCGTGGCTCTTGTTGTCCAAAGCTCTTCTTCAAGGACGATACGTGGAAGACACCATGAATATCCCCAAAATACTCTGGCAAAGCAACTCTATAGGCGACGGGCCCTACCTTCTCCAGAATCTGAAAAGGGCCGATATACCTCGAATCCAGTTTCTTCTTCTTACCAAAACGCTTAACACCTCTCATGGGAGAGACTTTGAGATAAACCCAATCACCTTCTTCAAAAGATAACTCTCTCCTCCTGGTATCAGCGTAGCTTTTCTGGCGACTCTGAGCTGCCGCCATTTTATCCCTGATGATCCGAACTTGGCTTTGCATCTCTTGAATTATTTCGGGTCCAATTATCCTACTCTCCCCGACTTCATCCCAACACAAGGGCGATCTGCACTTCCTCCCGTAAAGAGCTTCATAGGGAGCCATCTGAATGGTCGCATGGAAGCTGTTATTATATGCAAACTCTATGAGCGGCAAATGGTTTTCCCAACTCCCTTGAAATTCCATGACACACGCTCGCAACATGTCTTCAAGGGTCTGAATGGTGCGCTCCGATTAGCCGTCTGTCTGTGGGTGGTAAGCAGTACTGAACTTCAACTTAGTACCCAAAGCTGCCTACAAACTCTTCCAGAACTGCGACGTGAACCTTGGGTCTCGATCCAACACTATACTCTGTGGTATACCGTGCAGCCACACTATCTCCTTGACATACAAGCGGGTCAACTTACCCAAGGAATCGGTGTTATTAACAGGCAAGAAATGAGCACTTTTCGTTAACCGGTCAACAATCACCCAAACATAATTTTTCCCACTAGGCGTTCTCGGCAAACCCACTACAAAGTCCATCATGATGTCATCCCATTTCCACTCAGGAATAGGGAGGGGTTGGAGCATACCTGCGGGTCTTTGATGCTTGGCCTTCACTTGACGGCACGTGTGGCATTTCTCAACATATAAGGCAATATCCCTCTTCATTCCATCCCACCAATAATTTTTTTTCAAGTCCCGGTACATCTTTGTATTGCCGGGATGAACTGAATAAGGGGCCGCATGAGCTTCTGCCATGATCCGCTCCTTGAATTATGAATCTTTGGGGACCACTCTGCGATCTCGGAACCGAAGTATTCCATCTTTATCCACGCTATAATGCAACGGCCCTCGAGATTTTCTGACCCTTTTTCTGATATTCAACAACTTCGGATCCTTCCTTTGAAGAGTCTTCAATTCCTCAAAATCAGTTACCCGAACATCAAGAACTGAAGATAGAATCTCTTCTTGCTGCGAACTTTCCATAAGGAGCCTTCTCATCCCACGGCTCGACTTCATCTTCCGAGTACGATTTTCGGCTCAAAGCATCAGCAACTATATTGGCCTTCCCCGGATGGTACTTGATCTCACACTGGTAGTCACTGATTAGCTCTAGCCATCGCCTCTGCCTCATGTTCAGATTTTTCTGGGAAAACAAATGCTTCAAGCTCTTGTGATCAGTGTATACCTCACATGCTTCCCCATACAAAAAGTGCCGCCAGATCTTGAGAGCAAAAACAATCGCAGCCAATTCCAAATCGTGCGTCAGATAATTCTTCTCATGGTCCTTTAACTGACGAGATGCATAGGCAACAACCCGTCCTTCCTGCATAAGGACACAACCCAAACCAAACTTAGACGCATCACTGAAGACTACGAATGGCTTATGCGGTTCTGGAAGCGCTAACACTGGTGCTGTCGTCAACCTGTTCTTTAATTCTTGGAAGCTTCTCTCACACTCATCTGACCAAACAAATTCTGCATTCTTCCGAGTCAAAGCTGTGAGAGGTCCGGATAGGCGAGCAAATCCCTCCACAAATCTTCGGTAATAACCAGCAAGCCCCAAGAAACTCCGGATCTTGCCACTGTAGTCGGACGCGGCCATGATAAAATGGCTTCCACCTTAGTAGGATCAACAGCCACTCCGTCTCGGGAAATCACATGCCCAAGAAATCTGACTTCCTCCAGCCAGAATTCACACTTGCTGAGCTTGGCATATAACTGGTGTTCTCTCAATTTCCCAAGTGCCAGACGAAGGTGATACACATGCTCTTCAACATCTCGGGAATAAATCAAAATATCATCAATAAACACTACCACAAAGGAATCCAGATAAGGTCGAAATACTCGATTCATTAAATCCATGAAAGCAGCAGGGGCATTAGCTAACCCAAACGGCATCACCTTAAATTCATAATGCCCATACCTCGACCTGAAAGCAGTTTTAGGCATATCGTTGTCTCTGATCCTCAACTGGTAGTATCCCGACCTCAAATCAATCTTCGAGAACACGGCTGCTCCTTGAAACTGATCAAATAAATCATCTATCCGCGGGAGAGGATATTTATTTTTGATGGTCACCTTATTTAATTCCCGATAATCGATGCACATACGGAAGGTTCCATCTTTCTTTTTAACAAACAAAACTGGCGCACCCCACAGCGACGTACTAGGTTGAATAAATCCTTTATCTACCAGCTCTTGCAACTGAGTCTTCAACTCTTTTAATTCAGCCGGTGCCATGCGATAAGGAGCTTTATGTACAGGAGCCGCTCCAGGTTTCAAGTCTATAACAAACTCCATTTCCCAAACAGGGGGTAGTCCGGGCAAGTCATCCACAAACACATCGGGGAATTCTTCCACAACTGGAATGTCTACCAAAGACTTCTTCTCGGACGGCGTAGACACCATCTGAACTAAGAATGCATCCGCTCCCCATGCAATCTCTCTTCTTGCTTGAATTGCCGATATAATTACCGGCTTTTCTTTTAACTTACTCCCCGCAAATTCCAGACAATCACCATCTGGAAGCTGAAAGGTAATTACCCGACTTCTGCAATTAATACTCGCAGAATATCGGTATAGCCAATCCATCCCGAGGATGATATCAAAACCCAACAGCTTAAACACAACCAAATCAGCATCCAAGAACCTTCCATCAAAATTTAACGGGCATCCCAAAGCAACCTTGGAACACCACACAATTTCACCATCGGGTAGAGCCACTACCAATGACTTTGGCAAAGGTTCCATGACCAAATTACACATTCGCGTAAACGTGGAAGATACAAATGACTGTGAAGCATCGGAATCAAACAAAGTGTAAGCATAAAACTCATACAAACGGACTCTCCCTGAACCAAACACATAACCCATGAAATCCAAAATAACAAAGGAGAAACCAAATACACCAAAATTAAATCCAACATAAAATTAAATTAAATTAATCCATACCTGTAATTACTCCAGCATCATGGGTCGCTGGTGCCTCATCATCCATCTCTCCAGGTGTGACAGCATAAACCCGGGCTTGCACTGCTTGCCTTGGATTCGTTCTTCCACAGCATCTACCTCCACGGCTTCCTTGAAATCTGACGGGGCACTCCCGAGCAATATGTCCCACTTGGCCGCACCGGTAACACTGGGGTCCACCACTCAACTGACACTCGCCCTCATGAGCTCTATTACATGCTCCACAAATTGGCACCCGTCCTCCCATACGAACACCTGAGGACGCTTGAGGTCGAGTTCCGGTCCGCTGAATAAATTTCTGAGGCGAACCCGAGCTGCTTCCTTCACTAGAAAAACTTCGCCTCTTATGTCCTGGAGAGGAGCCCATACTCAGATTATTCTCCCGCTCTATAAGGGTGGCCACATCCACTAAGTCCTGAAAAGTGGATATCCGATGACTGGCCACCATACGGCGTATATCAGGGTGTAGTCCCTCTTGGAAACGCTCAGCTCGCATCTCCTCTGTGGCGATAAGGTGGGGAGCAAATCGCCCAAGTTCTATAAACCTTCGAACGTACTGTTCCACTGTCATGCCTCCTTGGACCAAATTTGAGAACTCTCTTACCTTTTGCTTCCTTACCGTTGCGGGAAAGAAGCGGTCATTAATTCTTTCTTGAAGCACTGCCAGGTTACAGCGGCGAATGATCTCAACTCTGCTTCTAGCATCACCCTCTTGGTATCCCACCAATCAAAAGCGATGCCTTGCAACAGATAGCTGGCGTAGAGTACCTGTTGCGCCTCGGTGCAACCACACACCTCAAAAGTTCTTTCCAGGTCTTTGATCCACTTTCCAGCTTGAAGCGGATCCTCTTCTCCAGTGAAGTGTGGGGTCCTATGTGCCAGAAAGCGCTCATGGGTGCATCCGGCTTGCACCATGCTGCTAGATCCTCCCGGGTAAAGCCAAGGCCCTCCCTGATATGGCCAAGGACCTCCTGGTTGCAGCCAAAGTCCTTCTTGTTGCGGACAAGGCCCTCCTTGTGGCGACCAGGGACCCCCTTGTTGTGGCCAAGGTCCCCCTGGTTGTGGCCAAGGCCCTGCCTACTGTGGCCTAAAATTTTGCTGCATAAACTTCATCATCTACCATATGGCTTGGGCTATGGAGTCATCTCTTGACGTATTGTCCCGGGGCTCCTGAGTAGATTTCTTTGGCCTCCCCATTTTCCTGCCACCACAACCTTTGACCCCCTTTAAGAAAATGAAAACAAATAAAACCAACAACAAACAAAAACAGAACCAAAGACCAACACCACATCACACAAAACAAAAGAAACCAGCTTGCAAAAACATAACTAAATAAATAAAAACAAACAAACAAGTTCAAACAAATAAAACAAATAAACAAAACAAATAACAACTTTACTTAACATAATTTTTTTTTAACACAACCTTAAAACATTCTGGTACTACTTACGGGACATGTGGTTTTTACCCAGAGCCAAACGGCTCTGATACCACTTGTGATGCCCCCAAATCCCCACGCACGGACACGGGAAAATCGAGACGTCCGGATGATGACAACCCGGGTCACCACCCTAAGACGAGTGCCAAGTGTGTGTAAGAGCAACAAATGTGCAAAAGGAAACGCAACGGAAAACGAAAGTCATATAACTGTTTAAAATACTAAGTACCAGAATATTTCTTAATATAATACAAGCTGTTTAAAACATACATAAATAAAATATTACATAACACAAATATAGTTTTAAAAACAGCTACAAAGCACAACTTCAACTCAACTCCGGCAGAGCCGCATCCTCAGGCTCAGCCTCCTCCTCCTCCTCCTCGAACCCTGTACCAAAATCTACGGAACCAAAAAATGGCGCCGCAGGTAAGTAAAATCCAAACACCACCAGATAAAAACATATAAAACTCAAACAATATGCATAAAGTATGCCCAATGCACATGTCTCATAAACCACATCTCAAAACCCATAAAAACATATTTTTTTCCACGTACGCCAAAAATCTCATTTGGCCCAAAAACATATCCTTTCCAAATATCACGCCAAAAGTCACATTTGGCCCATATCCATCTTAACCCATTATCCAATTAATCCGTATGCACCATGACCTCCCCTAGGGGTCATCCGCACACCCTGACTCCAGTGCCACACCGCAGATTACGACCACGCATGTGACACCTAATGAGCGATGCCCAGTTCCGCGCCCCGCGCGTTCGTAGCCAAGCATCCTCTAGCCCTCGCCAGCGAAGGGCCACGGAGTCGGTGCGTAGAGTGATGCCCGGTTCCGTGCCCGGCGCATTCGTAGCCAAGCATCCCCTAGCCCCCGCTCCCGTCGTCCCCCAACGACAACTCAGGGGACGTCACTCAGTTTATTTCGCTCCCGAGTGACCAGAGGAGCTTCACCGAGATAATACCCGATCCTGGCTTGGGGTCGTGATACACACGCACCCGAAAATCCACTTACGCCAATAAAACAGGCTTTTCTCAATTAAATAAAAATGCATGTGCATGCACCATGTAAATGCGATATCAATGCATAAAAATAAAAAACCATCCATAAATCAATAAAACAAGCAACTCCGTCCTCCATCCATCCGACACCCGAACTCCTCGGACTCAGTCCGGAATCAGCCAACCAACAGATAAAATAATTATTGAATGAGCAAAATATATTTAAATCTGAAAGTAGGGTTTGGAAAATATTTACAGCGCTATATGGTATTTTTAGAAAACACTCGGCGTTGCAAACGGCATAAGGAAAGCAACGTAACAGTGCAAATTCACTGTGGTCGTGGGTTGTAAAATACCCACTTTTGAATGGGGATAAACCAAGACTCGAGATTGATAGGGAATGGCCTTGAGATATTTATGAAGCTAAGGGAAATGAGTTTTGGCCGTGGGTGGTGGTGGAAATGGCGGTCGAAGGCCAAAAAGGGGCTGAACGGAGTTGAGCTCGTGGGAGCTGCTCCGGCAATGGATCGAGGTCGAAAATGGGTGGTTTAGGTCGGCAAGAGGTAGGGGAAGAAGCTGTGAAAAGATGGTGGCCGGAGGTGGTGCGACGGCGCCGGAAACGGTGAAAAACCGTATGGCTTGGAGGAGCTCGTGGCGGCTAACGGTGGCTCGGATGGAGGTTAAACTTGGTGGGGATGTTCACCGGTGAGAGAGGAAGAAAAATGGGTGGGTGGTGTAGGACACGCCGCCGGTGAGCGGCGGTTCTGGGCTGCGAAAGCAACCGACGACAAGGGCAAAAATAGAGTAGGTGCAGCGACTTCCGGCGGCTCTCGAAGGCTAACGGCTGGTCCGATGGCTCTAAAAATTGGTGGGGATGATCTCTGGTGGAAGAGGAAGAGAATGGTGGTGACGGTGTACTAAACGGTGGCCGGACGGTGGAGAATTGGGCGGTCAAGGGGCGGCGACGGGAAGGAGAAAAGAGAGAAGTGCTGTGCGGGGAGAGAGAAACCGGGAAGGAAAAGAGGAAGAAAAAAGGAAGAAAAAAGGAAGAAAAGAAGAAAAGAAGAAAAAGAAAAAGGAAAAGGGAAAAAGAAAAAGAGAAAAGAAAAGAAATGAGGTCCAATCCTCACTCCGGAAACCAAAAACAGATCCGCTGAAAACGATATTAAAAACCATAAAACGACTAAAATAAATTAAACACCACCTCAAATAAATTAAAAACCAATTAAAACACATTAATTTAAAATAAATAAACTAATATATTAATTAAATTTAAAACAACCCTTCAGTGAAAATACACGTAAAAGCGGGTCATCACAATAGGAAAATGCAACCTTTTTAATTGTTAATATAAATAGAGTGAGCATGCCTCATATCTAGAGAATTAGTACAAATCTCTGTTCCAAGTATTTGCATACAAGTTGCCACTAAATTTAAACTTTTTTCCATCAAGCTTCCCACTAAACTAGATTGCTTTAAAAAAAATAAAAAAATAAACACTAGATTGGAGGATTCTATTAGATTATTTTGTGTCATTAAGGAGGATGCAAGAAGCACATACTTTTCTAATCAGATTAATGTTAGTCTTTTAAGGTATACATTTCAATTTAGTGGTCTAAGGAATTTCTTCCAGTCCAACTTAAAAGGTGATAAAGCTAGACATTGTGCGTCTTGTTATCTCAAGATTTCTTCCTTTCCTTTTATTTTGTTTACAATCGGTGGGCGTGTTTTTTAGTACTTTGGCTTAGGTTCCAGTTTCCGTAGTGGGAATTATTATTTTTCTTTCTATTCAGGCTTTCAAAATCACAAACGGCTGAAGTGAATGGAAATACTATGTCATTCCTTTTCATAGTGGGAAAGCATCTACATTGGGTGGAAAAACATTAGTGAAGTGTCTCACTGTTAATAGCTTCCTTTTCACCAATATGGAAGATTATATGAAAAATTCTTCCCATCATTCAGTAAGAAAGCCAATGCGTTATTCAAGAGGATTCAGCTTCTTTTTGATTTGGGAACTGGGCAAGGAATGGATCCTTGGTTCATAAGGGTTTTGTAATCACTTTTCCTCACTTGCAGGTCAAAGATCTATACTCAACCACTGGATGGTGCATCCCAACGGTTCAGGATCTCAATAACCTAACTTTGCTTTGGGAGGTAAATTCTCCATGAGGCTGGGACAAGGAACAGACACTAGAGTATGGAAACATACTCCGAATGGTCTTTTTACTTTGAAGTCTGCATGGAACTTTTTGAGGAACCAAGGTCCCAACTCTACTCTAATTCCATATGGAACAATATCCACCCCACAAAGGTAAACACATTTGTTTGGAAACTATGGCATAACATAATACCACTTGATGATAGAATTCAACATAGTGGAATTCCTTTAGTGTCAAAATGTGTATGCTGGTCTCATGTTTTACACAGTCTGCATCTCATGTGTTCTCTAGCTATGCTCTAGTTGGTGTTGTATGGCAATACTTTTCCTTCACTTTTGGTTTGTCACTTGCACTTCTAACTGTTGGAGAGATAGAGTTGCCCTATGGTGGGCTTCTTTCAAGGGATCATATCAATTTATTCTACTTGCACATGAGCTTATTCCATCACTAACCTATTGGGAAATCTAGCTTACAAGGAACGAAGTAAACTTCTAGGATGTAACCGTGACTGTTAATACTATTATTCACACTTCACAGAATTATGAAATGACTTAGGGAGTTGAACTCTCCTTAAAGCCAAATCTTTGACATTCAAAACCTATATCTCTATTTTATCTGATCTTTCTATAGCACAACAGACTGTTGAGGTAAGAAAACCTTTTTTGGTTACGTGGTTGGCCCTGTTGAGAAAATTAAATTAAACATAGAATACTTCCAAAGGCAAACTCGGATTAGCTGGCTGTAAGAGGGTTTTAAGATGCTCTTCTAGCTCTTTTAAGTTTGGTCTCTCCTGTTTCTTGAGCAATGGTATAAACACTTCTGCATAATTTTCGACTTTGAAAATTGGCTTGACTTTATTCTACCAATTCAGTGTATCAAACCTCATTATTGAATTGAACTCTTTCCTCATAGTGGATTGGGTAAATAATTTCACTCAGTCGCCTTAGAAATATTGTGAGGTTTGAGATGACATCATGCATTTTCATGCTTCCTTCCCATTCAACATCGTCCATGTTTATTGGGAACGCAAAATGCTTAGCTACATATGTGCTTTTGGCAATACATTTTGTTTTCACTCTCCTTCTCAGCTACAGATTCACTGACTTGTGAAAGTAGTCCCTGACCTTTGTTTTGACATGTAGCCTTGTAGATAGTTTGGTTTGCTTTATACTATTTGTATCTGGTATAGTTTTACAGGTGCTTGAAGTTTTAAAGCTTGGTTTTGAAATACCTCTATTCCCCAAGTTTCTTCTTGTAAAAGGTTTTCTTCCTTCAAATCTCACAATATTTAGATTATACATCATTTCTTTGTGAAGCTCTTAAAATCTTTGTTACTAATTTGGAAGAAGAAGAAGAAGAAGAAGAAGAAGAAGAAGAAGAAGAAGAAGAAGAAGAAGAAGAAGAAGAAGAAGAAGAAGAAGAAGATATAGCAGCTATTGAAACGACACCAATACCAAAAATAACTAATGAAACTGTAAAATCCATATACCATTTGATCATAGAACTTTTCATAAGACTTTTACGGTGGAGATCTAAAACAGTACGGCTTTACCATAAAAAGAAGTCTAAAAAGAAGAGAAAGGTAACAATGGCCTTACTGTTATAAAACCTATGTTTTATAGTTATAAAATTGCCAAGATTTTATTAATAAAGAAATTCAAAAAACAGATAACAAATCTTTATACGTTTTGGTTCTGAAACTCAACAAATATATTTCTGTTTCTTGACTCAAAACCGAAATGTTCAAGATTCACAATAGTCATAATATTATCAACTATGTTCACAAAACCAATAGAATACCAACACAGATCTATACAAGAATATACAACACCTTCCAGATCCAATATAAGCACGAATCAACAAAATAACCGAGAGCAAATATACCAGAAATTAGCAAGGAAATAAGCATGAACAATGAAATAAGAAAAATAATTAAAACATAGAAAGAACACACCGAGATACGTGGTTTGACCCTAATGGTCTACATCCACGGCAGGAATGGCCTCAAAGATCTTTATTGATAATCAATACAGCACAGAGAAGCCTCAGTTCATTAGAGTTACAAGCCCTCTCATAAAACCACAAGAAATCGCACAGATTTCTCTCTATAGAGATCAAACCCCAAAACCCTAAAAAGCCCCTTCTCCCTTTTCTCTCTATCCCTCTGCCTCTCGAGAAAACCCAACCGCTACACAAAAATGAATCAACTCTCTTAGGGTTTACACGGTAAGGGTGCAATATATATGTTACAACAGCTGGTGACAAGTGTAACAATCCAGCGGCTCAGCTTATGGAGAATCAGATGGAAGCACGAGCTCCTCACGTGGTCTGGCAGCTTAGCACTTAATGATATCAACGGCCCTGATCTTTCCACCTTACACATCATTCACTTATTACACATATAAGAGAATACATTAATTGATTAAATAAATAATGTAACAAATAAATGTACTGACATACATATTACAAATCTCCACCTTGGCAAAACATTTATTTGCCTTATGTTTATAAAGACCCTCATCATTGGCCCATTCCTGCACTGTCCCCCTAATGGGGACTGACTCTTGACTCCATACCTACTAAGTTCAGACAGTGTCTGAACTTTGACCATGGGACAGACTTGGTCATCATATCTGAGGGGTTATCCTCAGTTGAGACATTTTCCACACATACTACTTTGGATTCTATAACATCTCTTACAAAGTGAAGCCGTATATCAATGTGTTTAAACCTCTCATGAAAAACTTGGTTTTTAGCCAAGTGA
Organism: Carya illinoinensis; assembly: GCF_018687715.1. Lineage (NCBI taxonomy): Eukaryota > Viridiplantae > Streptophyta > Magnoliopsida > Fagales > Juglandaceae > Carya > Carya illinoinensis. Next base: position 31,521,522 of record NC_056752.1, on the reverse strand, counting down.
AGTGTGCTTTGAGTATCACAATGCACTATGATGTTACCACTGGAAATATTTAATTCACTTGCAATCCCTTTTAACCATATGGCCTCTTTAATAGCTTCTGTCAATACTATATATTCTGCTTTTGTTGTGGACAATGCCACCACGGATTGTAAGTGTGATTTCCAGCTAATAGCCCCCCCAAAAGCAGTGAATACATAACTAGTTAATGACTTCCTAGTATCTATGCTCCCAGCAAAATCAGAGTCTACAAAGCCAGCCAATTCACAACCCTCTTTCACATTGTTCCCAAAAGTAAGACCCAAGTTAGTAGTACCAACCAGGTATCTTAATACCCATTAAATGGCCTGCCAGTGGGGTTTTCCTGGGTTCCCCATAAATCTACTAACTACACTCACTGCATAGGTTAGATCAGTCCTAGAACAAACCATAGTATACATTATACTTCCCACCATGCTAGCATAAGGGATTTGTTGCATAAAACTAATATCAGAGTCTGTTTTAGGGGCTTGATCTATTGACAATTTGAAATGTTGTCCTAAGGGTGTAGCTACATGCTTAACATGTTCCATGCCAAATCTATTGAGAATTTTAGAAATGTAATTTTTCTGAGATAAGTAAAGCAAACCAACATTCCTATCTCTTTCAATTTCCATTCCTAGAATTTTCTTAGCAGGACCCAATTCCTTCCTTTCAAATTCTGATTTTAGCATGCTTTTAACTTGATCAATTAAAACAATGTCCTTACAAGCTACCAGCATGTCATCAACATATAATAGGAGATAGACAAATATTCACTTTTCTTCCTTGTAATAGACACAACTATCATAGCAGCTTCTTTTAAAATCATTATTAATCATGTGTGTATCAAATCTCTTATACCACTGTCTAGGTGATTGTTTGAGACCATATAAAGATTTTTTAAGAAGACACACTTGATTATTTTTAATTTCTTTGGTAAAACCTTCAGGAGGCTGCATATAAATTTCTTCTTCAAGTTCTCCATGCAGAAAAACAGTTTTAACATCTAATTGTTCTAGATGCAAGTTTTCAAAAGCTGTATAAGCTAGCAGTAGCCTAATGGAGCTGTGTTTAACCACAGGAGAGAAGATTTCATTGAAATCAATTCCTTCCCTCTGTGTAAACCCTTTGGCTACTAGTCTAGCCTTATACCTGGTCTCTTCTACCCCTGGCATGCTTTCCTTTTTCTTATAGATCCACTTGGATCCAACAAGCTTAACCCCTCTAGGTTTAGGCACTAAAACCCAGGTTTTATTTTTATTTAGAGATTCCATTTCCTCATGCATAGCAAAGATCCATTTGGAGGAATCCTTGCTAGCCATTGCCTTTATAAGTTTTAGGTTCCTGATAAACTACCTCATAAGCTATTGTTAAGGCATACAGAGTTAAATCAGCTTGACCATACCTTATAGGAGGTTTAATGACTCTCTTTTGCCTATCTCTTACTAGATTATAGGAGTTAGCTCCACCTTGAACCATGTCCCCTGAGTACTCTTCCTCAGGGTGACTACTTTCCCCAATTTTAGGTTCAGATTGGGCATTTACTTGCTCCACCTCAATCTAAGATCCTCTTGGGGGATTAACAGTTTCTTGGTCTACCCTTTCTCCCTGTACCCGAGCCATTTGTGACTCATTGAAATTCACATCCCTGCTCACTATGCTATTATATCTTCCTGGTCTATCTACCCACAGCTTGTATCCCTTAACACCTTCAGCATACCCTATGAAGATGCACTTAAGTGCCCTAGGTTCTAACTTGTCAGTTTTTGAATGTGCATAAGCAACACACCCAAAAACTCTTAGGTAGTCATACTTTGGAGGTTTTCCAAACCATAACTCATGGGGAGTTTTAAAACCTATGGCAGATGAAGGACACTTATTAATAAGATGTACAGCAGTAGTGGCAGCTTCTGCCCAAAATGTTTTGGGCAGCCCTGAGTTTGACAACATGCACCTTACCCTTTCTAAGATGGTTCTATTCATTCTTTCAGCTAAGCCATTTTGTTGTGGGGTTTCCCTCACTGTCTTATGCCTAAGAATTCCTTTCTTTTGACAGTACATGTTAAACTCATTTGAGAGAAACTCTAAACCATTATCAGTCCTTAAGATCTTGAGTTTTCTACCTACTTGGTTTTCCACAAGAGTCTTCCACTCCTTGAACTTTTCAAAGGTGTCACTCTTGTTTTTAAGGATGTAAATCCAAACCTTCCTAGAGTAGTCATCCACTAAAGAGAGAAAATAACTCCCTCCACCATGTGAATTTACTCTTGCAGGTCCCCATAGGTCAGAATGAATATAATCTAGGGTTTGCTTAGTGTTGTGGGTTGCTGACTTAAAACTAACCCTTTTTGCCTTTCCATAGATACAATCTTCACAGAAAGGTAAATTTCCTAGGTTTGGTTCACTCAACAGCCCTTGTTTTTGTAATTCTAAAAGCCCCCCTTGGCTTACATGCCCAAGCCTCATATGCTATAGTACAGCTTTGTTCTCTACTATGTTTTGAGTTGTGGATGCTTCCCCAACTACTGTTTTCCCAAGTAGTGTATATAACCCATTTTTTATTTCTCCTTTCATGATAACTAGGGAACTTTTAGTAACTTTAAGTACCCCTGCCTCAGATTTGAAAGAATAACCTGCCAAGTCAAGCATACCAAGAGAAATTAAATTTCTCTTTAATTCAGGTATGAATCTGACCTCACTCAAAACCTTTCCAATTCCATCATGCATTTTAAGTCTAACTGACCCTATACCCATGACTTTGCAGGCCTTATTGTTACCTAGAATTACATGTCCCCCTTCTTGTTCAGAGAATGTCTCAAACCGCTCCCTTACTGGACACATATGAAAAGAGCATCCAGAGTCCATTATCCACTCTATTTTTGAATCAACCTCACTCACTGTGAGTACCTCAGCACTCTCATACCCTTCTAAAATGACAGAAGCATCCCCTGCCTCTTTGGTTTTATTCCCAGGGTTATTTTTCGTATCAGGGCAGTCTTTCTTAAAATGCCCTTCCTTGTGACAGTGGAAACATTTGAATTGTTTCCCCTTTGACTTAGACCTATATCTCTTATTTTCATTCTTGCCCTTCCTTTCTCTCTTTTCTATTCTGCCCCTGATAGACAAGCCTTCCCCATGATTCTATTTGGTATCTCCCCTACTTTGAAGTTCCCTAGTATGAAGTACAAATTGTACTTCATCAAGTGTCAAAGAGTCCCTACCATACATCATGATTTCTTTTAGACTTAGATATGATGAGTCCAAAGAACTCATCAAGTGGATGGCCTGATCCTCATCCTCCACCTTAATGTCTATATTAGCTAAGTCTAATATGATTTTGTTAAACTCATCTAGGTGTTGTCCTATTGGAGTCCCAGGGGTCATCTTGAAGGTATGGAGTTTTGTTTTCTTGTGTAATCTGTTTGCTAAATACTTTGTCATATATAGGTTTTCTAATTTCAGCCAAATGCCTGCAGCCGTATCCTCACTAGCCACCTTTCTCAGGACTTTATCCCCCAAGAGAGAGGATTAGGGCACTGTGGGCTTTCTGGAGAATGTCCTTCTGGACAAGCCCCTTATCTTCCTCTTTCAAGGAAGAGCCCTTCTATTTTTCACCTAGGAGAGCATCCTGCAGTCCATGTTGGACTAGCAGTGCTCTCATCTTGATTCTCCATAGGCCAAAATCATTTTCACCAGTGAATTTCTCTATATCAAATCTCATGGTCCCCATGAACCTGGCTCTAGATACCAATTGTTATAAAACCTATGTTTTATAGTTATAAAATTGCCAAGATTTTATTAATAAAGAAATTCAAAAAACAGATAACAAATCTTTATATGTTTTGGTTCTGAAACTCAACAAATATATTTCTGTTTCTTGACTCAAAACCAAAATGTTCAAGATTCACAATAGTCACAATATTATCAACTATGTTTACAAAACCAGCAGAATACCAACACAGATCTATACAAGAATATACAACACCTTCCAGATCCAATATAAGCACGAATCAACAAAATAACCGAGAGCAAATATACCAGAAATTAGCAAGGAAATAAGCATGAACAATGAAATAAGAAAAATAAGTAAAACATAGAAAGAACATACTGAGATACGTGGTTCGACCCTAATGGTCTACATCCACGGCAGGAATGGCCTCAGAGATCTTTATTGATAATCAATACAGCACAGAGAAGTCTCAGTTCATTAGAGTTACAAGCCCTCTCATAAAACCACAAGAAATCACACAGATTTCTCTCTATAGAGATCAAACCCCAAAACCCTAAATAGCCCCTTCTCCCTTTTCTCTCTATCCCTCTGCCTCTCGAGAAAACCCAGCCGCTACACAAAAATGAATCAACCCTCTTAGGGTTTACACGGTAAGGATGCAATATATATGTTACAACAGATGGTGACAAGTGTAACAATCCAGCGGCTCAGCTTATGGAGAATCAAATGGAAGCACAGGCTCCTCACGTGGTCTGGCAGCTCAGCACTTAATGATATCAACGGCCCTGATCTTTCCACCTTACACATCATTCACTTATTACACATATAAGAGAATACATTAATTGATTAAATAAATAATGTAATAGATAAATGTATTGACATACATATTACACTAACTGTTTTATGCTTTTCTCTTCAATATGCGATAATGGACTTGCTTAATGATTCGCCGTAGATCGCTCGATGCAGATTGCTTCTTTTTGCTTTATAGGAACAAAAAAAATATTATAAAAAAGGATTCCAAATTACCAAATACAGAAAATTATAGTAACCCAAGGAAGCATTGCTTAGCATTCAAAATGGCTTTTTTATATTTATCTAAGATATCTAATTAAAATTTACTTTATGTATTTTAACTTTCTAATAATTTTTCTAATGCATCGTTAATCAAATTATCTACTCCTTATCTGTATCATTTGAACATTATCTGTTATTGTCTATATTCTTTTTAAATATTTCCTCTAAATACTAATAAATTTGTAATATGCACATATCTTTCAATATTTATAATATCTTATCATATAGTTATATGATTGCAGTTTATTTATGTAAGGAGCACTTGATTATAATCAGTTACCTTCTAATTAAGTACTAGTACTTATCTTTTAAATTCAAGTCTTTTTCTTTATCATTAATTTGAAACATTCAACATGAAGTAAAAGAACTTCTTTTAAAAAAATTAACACATAATTATTCAAAACTTCTAAAAATAAAGATCTAAAAATAAATTTGAACCATTCAAACAAGAGTAGAAGAGAATAAATTTCATAAAATGCATCCACAGTAGGAATTATAGATGGTTCGTATGGAAAAATAAGTATACATAGACGCACATGGAAAATAAGGAAATGGAAGTACTCACTTACTTCATTGCTCAAACATTCTCCGTTGATCGGACCAGCACTTGAATATTGTTGAATCGAAATTAAGGCCTAGAGGATAGATTATGTAAAGATCGGACCTGCACTTTGAATATTGTTGAATCAAAAAGGCGTAGAGGGTAAATTATATAAAGATGCTACAGCTAGCCTTCTTCTGCCACAAATAAGTAAAGGTAACATTGACTTGGACGTAGACTCTGTTAGGCCTTCTTCTACACCACATAATTATATAAATATTATATTTTCTTAATTTTATTCATATAATAATAAATAAAATATGGAGGAAGGAGACCAAGCATTGTGTCCATTGATCACGTGGCCCATTTATGATCAGCATTTGTCATCTTGGTCCTTTTCCGCAGTTAAATAGCAATATTCAACTGTTCCGAAATGACTTTTGTTGGGGATTTTTGCTTGTACAACGGCCCAGGAGGGCAGGCCCAAATACAGCGTCAAGGGGTGTCCCACACATTTCAGAGGCTCCGAAAAACCAGACCCAGACATATAAAGCCCCTCAGCTACTCAACCGAGATTTGCGACCCACGTAAGCTAGGCATACGGATTCGAATAAAAGTGAGACCCTACGCAGGGGGTGCAGAAGGTTGCACAAGCAAAATGAGGAGGGAAGCATGCTAGAGGGAGGGGACTAGACCCTAAAGCAACACCAAGAAATCATGCCACATTAATCACTCTACCTAGAAGGCCACTTCGTATTAAACAAGGCATGACGGAAGGACCATAACCCAGGCCGCAGGTTATGGTCGTCTGACCTTTAGTGTTGGGTATAAAATCATCCCTAGCTATCAGGTAAAGGGATCAAATAAAAAACTAAGAATTTACTTGCTATATTCTCGCTTTCCTATATCATTTGAGGATTATCGCTGACTTAGACATCGAAGGTTTCTCGGACCGCTAAAGAGCCACCCTTAGGCATACAAAACACATTGTCAATAGTGGCGCTGTCTGTGGAATCTAAGAAACTTAAACTTTAATGTGTCCTTTGTATGCCCACAAGGACCTGTTCTCGGTATGGGATTAAGAAGAAGCAGCGTCGATGAACATGGAGACCATAATAGTTGCCATGGAACAACTTGTGGAGAAACTGACTAACGAGATGAATATTCTCCGCAAAGAAAACCAAGCTCTCAGGTACGACAATCAAGATTCGATGCATCGTGGAGATCTCAAGGTCGGCGAACACCAAGAATAGAGGTAGGAGGAAGGAGATGACAATAGACAGGAAGAAAGGAAAAACATGCAGGATGAGCTTAGCAACCACAAAGGGAAATATGAGGACGAGATGATGAGGAGGATAGGTAGCTCTTCATCAATGGATTAGCTGCTCGTCAATATGGGCTTACCATATAGCGCAAAAGTAATGGCAGTCCCATTACCACCAAAGTTCCAAGTTTTCCCCATGGAAGTATATGACGGAACCCGAGATCCATTGGAGCATTTTGAAACTTTTAAGGCCCACATGACCCTGCATGGTTTTCCTGGGGAGGTGGCTTGCAAGGCCTTCTCGTTATCTTTAAAGGAACTAGCAAGAACATGGTTTAGATCTCTGACATCGGGCTCCATAGAAAACTTTGACGAGTTGGCCCGTTTGTTCCTTACCCACTTCGTGGCCAGCAAAAGGAGGCGCTCTGCAACATTCCTCCTCACTATCAAACAGAGCGTATGACAAGAGTTTGAAAGCCTACTGGGCCAGATTCAATAAAGAGCGTATGACCCGAGAAGATTACCTTGGCAACACTCTTAGGAGGAGTATGTCCCTAGTTTGCATTCATGGTAGAGCTAGCAAAGAAGACCCCCATAACTTTATCAATGCCAAGGACGCCCTCTATGCCCTGGCCGAGCCAAGGAGAAAGGAGTTGAAGTGAGTGGATTGAAAGGGGAAAGCCCCTGCTAAAGGCCATGTTCACTAAAAAATTGAACTGAAGCCTTGAGAGGCAAGGTAGGAGGAGCCAACCTCAAGGAATACGGCATATCGACGTGATCAATCAGCATTCATCATCTAGAGGAAGGAAAGCCAACTGACCCAGGAGGAACGTCGCTACTGCACCTACCATCAGTTGACCACCCATAACACTAGTGACTGTCATTCGCACTGGGTGGACCGAACAGCACCAAGGCACCCCCCATCTCAACGGGAAGAACGACCATGAATGGGGCGCTCCCGGGAAAGGAGCCCTAATAGGGGATATCAACAAAGGAGAGCGAAAAGCCCGAGGGGAAGGGAGATCAATCGAGAATCTCCGCGCGCTCCCCCACAACAGCCACATTGAGAGATGCCCCAATGGGGGAAATTTGAACTACAGCGGGGGGGTTTCGCTAATGGAGGGGCCACTTCATTCCGAAGAAAATCATATGCTAGAGAGGCACATTACCGAGAAGTCTACTCGGCCTCCTACCACCCCACTAAGTACAGAAGAAGTGAACCAGCCCTCATGATCTTCTTCAGTGAAGCTAATGAGGAAGGAATCCTCTATCCACACAACGACACATTGGTGGTGACTATGCAAATCACCAACTTCACCACAAGAAGGATCCTCATTGACAACGGCAGTTTGGCGGACATTTTGTTCTGTGAAGCATTTACCCTTATAGGAATAGATGCAACCCGGCTCCTACCTGCCCCAATGCCACTCAAAGGCTTCTCCGGAGAGATGGTCCAGCCCACTGGAACGATCACCTTGTCTATCTTAATGGGCAACAGCCCTTGCGTTGCCCCTATTATGGTTGACTTCTTGGTGGTGAGAACCCCTTCCTCTTGCAACACCGTCATCGGCTGGCCAACTCTTAAAAAGTTGAAGGTGATCACTTCCACCTACCACTTGAAGCTAAAATTTTTGACAGCCCAAAGGATAAAGGAGATCTGCGGAGAGCAGGCTTGGAGTGCAAATGTTACATGCATGAGCTGAAACCAAAGACCAATGGGATGATGCGCAGCGTGAATATGCGCCTCTCATAAAGCCACGATAAGCTCTTGTCACAAATGCGAATTGTCCCAGTTGGAGGAGGGGAGAGGAGTATATTAAAAAAACAAAACAAAACAAAACAAAACAAAACAAAAACAAAAACAAAACAAAACAAAAAGCAACTCAGACCCTCCTATAATTTTGTGAATTTTAATCCTAGCTGTATAAACTCTATTTTAATGAAAAAGCTAGTCTTTTTCAGGAATTGAGTGAGAAAATCTCTGTCAACAAAAAGCTCCTTTAATGTCAAAGCTTCACTAACCAATTACCTCCCCGCGAGACAACAAAGGGATGGATGTAATGCTGAAGGCTACTTTATCCCTTCTGAGGTGGAGTGCGGGTTTGTCTTTAACAGCCTGATACCTTACCTTCCTCGTGGGCATCAACAGATGGAAACGGGTCCAGTCAGACATACTGCCCAAATAGACTACCTCCACGTGAGGGTCAAAGGCGAGACTAACCCTGGGTTAGTCCGACCTTCCTCGTGGAGGAGAATAGGACCAGCCCTGAGGTTGCCTGAATAGATTACCCCATCCTACCGCAGTGAAGAGTAATTCGGCTCTAAGGCAATCAACTAATTACCTTCCTCGAGGGAATGAAAAGGGAGAAAGTTGTGTGAGGCACCTTTACCCCTCCCTTAGCGCACTGCGGGTCTATCCTCAACAGCCCGACACACCTTACCTTTCTCGTGGGTGTCAACCGACAAGTGCAAGTCCAGTCAAACATACTACTTGAACAGCTTACCTCCCCTCGGGATACAAAATGGCAAGATGAGCTAGAGGCCATCCCAACCCTCCTGCAGGAGAAAGCGAGTCCAGCCTTGAGGCTGTCCGAACATTACCCCATTCTGCCACGATGAAGAGTGGGCATGACACAAGCTCGGCCCTCACCTGCCTTCCCTACAATATCAACCAATGGGAGCTAGTCCAGTCAAACATACTGCCCGAACAGATTACCTCCACATGAAGGTCAACAGGCGAGACTAACTTTGAGTTAGCCTGATCTCCCCTACTGAGGAGAGCAAGACTAGCCCTAAGGCTGCTTGAATAGATTACCCCATCCCGTCATGGTGAAGAGTAATTTGGCTTTAAGGCAGTTGACTAATTACCTCCCCGAAGGAATGAATAGGGTAAGACTAATTAACTTGTACCCCTGGGCGGAGTGCGGGTTTGTTTTGAAAAGCTCGACACACCTTATCTTTTTCGTGGGCATCTACAGATAGGAGCTAGTCCAATCAGATATACTGCACGAACAACTTACCTCCCCTCAGGGTACCTAAGGGCGAGACGAGACAGAGGCCATCCCGAACCTCCCATGGCGGGTCCAATCCTGAGGTTGCTAAACATTACCCTGTTTTGCTACAATAAAGAGTGGGCATGGCACCAGCCCAGCCCCCACCTACCTTCCCTACGTTATCAACGGATGGGATCAGGTCCAGTTAGACATACTGCCCAAACAGACTACCTCTACGTAAGGGTCAAAAGGCTGGACTAACCCTAGGTTTGCCCGATCTCCCCCATGAAGGAGAGAAGAACTAGCCCTAAGATTGTCCAAATAGATTACCCCATCCTGGCATGGTGAAGAGTAATTTGGCTCTAAAGCCATCGACTAATTACCTTTCCCGAGGGAATGAATAGGGAGAGAATAGTTTGAGGTACCTCTACCCCTCCCTCGGCAGAATATGTTAAAATAGAATTACAAGCATGTTTAATAAAACATGTTAAAACAAAATAGCAAGAAATAAACAAATAGCATATATGCTAAATGAATAAGAGCAGCATCATCCGCTTCCTTATATAATAGCATAATTTAAATTTACAACATTTAACCTCAAATATTAGCCAAGTATTTAAATTTTTTCCCATGGGGTTTAGAATGGTTTTTTTATTTACAGCATGCATAAGACAAGAGCTAAACTTGAATGACTGCAAAACCTTAACCCTCGATTGCCTTTGTGAAAACTATTACCATAAAAAGGTGGCCATCCGGATTAGGATTACCCTACCATATCAATTGAGTCCCATTGACAACACTTGTGATTTTACATATCGAATATTAAATTGAACCATTATCACAGCTTTACGCTAGACATGCAGCCCCAACAAGAGCCCTAAATCAACACCAAAAGCTGCAAAGGAAAAAGGTAGAACTAAACACCAAAGCAAATAACCAATCAACAACAAGAACCAAGTAAGCAAACACACAAAATAGGTGTAGAAGATCACAAATGAAATTTATAAATAACAAAATATCCCAACTCAAAACATTTTCCCAAACCCACATGAACAAATTTTTTAATATTCAAATATCACAACAATAGGTTCCTAAATCACAAAGGCATAAAAACAACTATCTTTCCATCACAAAACCAACACATAAGTGGCTCAAATTATAGCATAGTTTTCAATAACATTAGTTCAAATCCAACTCAAACAACATAGAATAACAACGGGTAAAATCACAGATAACTTAATTTTCCAAAATCACCAAAATTGAATATAATTACATTCAATTACAAAGGCACAACAATAGACTTTCATCCCTAACATAATTAGCACAATTGAGGGCTCAATACACAACATAGGTTTGAATCATAAAAGCTCAAATCCAATCCAACCAACATAGAATGACAGTGGCTAAAGTCACAGATAACTTAGAACAACAAAATCACCAAAATTGAATAAAATTACATTCAATTACAAAGGCACGACAATAGACTTCCATCCCTCATAGAATTAACACAACTGGGGCCTCAATTCATAGCATAGGTTTGAATCATAGTGCCTCAAATCCAATCCAAACAACATAGAATGATTGGCTAAAATCATAGATAACTTAGAACAACAAAATCGCCAAAATTGAATAAAATTACATTCAATTACAACGGTACAACAATAGACTTCCATCGCTCACAAAATGAATATAACTAGGGCCTCAATTCACAACATAGGTTTTAATCATAGTGCCTCAAATCCAGTCCAACCAACATAGAATGACAATGGCTAAAATTAAAGAGTCACAAAGAACAACAAGAGCATGAAAATTACATTAGCAATCAAAGCACAACAACAATTTCCAGAAAATCTTAGAGCCACATCTCAGAATCATAGAAAATACACAAAGTATAAATCAAAGAAGCTCACCGAATGGATTTGCCCTACATTTTTCCAAATCTAAAACAAAATCTCAGTTAGTGAAACCCTAGAGAAGCTCACAGACAAAGAGATACGAGATACCAAATCCAATCGACAGTCTAAGGCTAGGGTTTTCGATTTTCATCTCACAAAGATCCAATAAATACATAATGCAAATTAGGAATTCAAAACTAGGATTTATCTCAGATGAAAGCTATGGCAGAAACTAAGAGAGATTGAGAGTATGTTTTCTATTTGTGCGAGAGAGAATGGCAGAGACTTACCTCTAAAAGCTGATTGGAAGGGTTGCCATCAATGTTGGCAAACAATACAAGGAAGGGCCGATACAAATGATAACATCAAGAGAGGGTTTCATACGGGACCAATAATAAGAAATAATTAAAAAAAAAAGTTGGGAATGTACATTGGCTCCCCATATTTGAAAAACCACTGTAGCAACCCAAAATGGGATCCCTAATTTAGGGATCTAGATGGGAGGGAGAATTTTGGTATCTCCCATATTTTTTCTCCAAATTTTAGAGAATATAGGCTCTTAGGAAAGTGAATAAGAGTGCTCCAAGAACTAACTCCTATGACCAATTATTGAATCAAATTGTTATTCATGTATAGAAAGAAAAAAAAATAATGAATCTCGAGACTCCTGAAATAGTTTATATAGACATATATTTTTGTAAAATTGTAAAAAAAGAAAAAAAAAAAAAAAACCTTAAACACTTGGTTGTCAAAAAGTGTTGGACAAGTGGGATGCAAAGGCCATCAAGGACCAAGGTTAAGGCATAAATCAAAGAGAAGTGTTAGGTTTATAAAAAGATATCATAAAAGTATAGCTTAGAAATTGATGTGATTATATAAAATTAATACGGTTATTCCCCCTTCTTTCTCGAGTGAAGGTGAGGGTTTCCTCTCTAAGTTTTTTTGAAAACTTAGAGTTCTTTTCCTCTTGGACTTGATCCATGGAGGTCTGCAATGGAGACTGATTTGTCTTCACTGTGTGAAGGTTTGAAATTGACAGAAGATGAGCAACAAGAGGTGGTGGTCAGTAATGAGGAGGTGTTGTCTTCTGTCAATAAGAGTAAGCAATGCATTATGTTCTACGTTATGTCTGATAGGGAGGCAAACAGAGGTGCCATTAGAAACACAATGTTACGAGTGTGGCAAGTAGAAGGGAAGGCAATAATTAAGGATGTGGGGCGGAACAAGTTTTTACTTGAGTGCAAGCAGGTGGCAGACAAGCAGAGGATTCTGAAGGGGCGTCCATGGTCCTTGACAAGAATCTAGTTTGTTTGCAGGACTGTGAAGGATTCACTTTTGCAAAGGAGATACAGTTTTTAAAGGAACCTTTTTGGATTCAGTGTTATGACTTGCCTTTTGCAGGCATGAATCATATTACTGGTTCTAATATTGGTTCATCTTTAGGGGAGGTTCTTCACGTGGACACAGATAGTAGTGGGATCAGTTGGGGGCTATTTTTAAGAATAAAAGTCATGGTAGACATTACCAAACCTCTGGCAAGGGGTAGGTTCCTTACGATAGGTGATAAGAAGCATTGGATCTCTTTCAAATACGAAAGACTTCCAAATTTCTGTTATCACTGTGGAAGAATTAAACACTCTGCAGGGCGTTGTGAGTATTTGGACCATGGAAAAGTTACAAGTGCAGGTTTTGACCAGCAATACGGAGGTTGGCTGAGGGCAAGCTCCAAGAGTTCTGCAACCATGCAAGCAGAGGTTAGCCCACCGTCCTCTTTTAGTGGGTCATCGGAGAAGCTCTGACGTGCAGAATCTAGGGGATCTCAGAGTCAGTCACCTAATAATGGCAAGGCATCCTTTGAGGCAGAAATCATGGAAGGTGTTCAAGACTTCAATTCTAAAGAGGATGGTGAGAAAATTTCGGAAGACTGTCTTGGACAAGTTGAAGGATTTTCCAGGGATCGGAAGGTTGACTCACGTAGTTTTGTTTTACAAGGAGTGATTCATGCAGAAAAGTTAAATGGGGTTACCGTTTCTTCCTCGAAGGAAACCCTTTCCAAGATAACGGGTGAAGATCCTGTCTCATCAGCTTTTCTTTCCAAAAATTCTGATCAGGGCCCATGTGGACAAGTTACTAGCAGCATGTCAGAAAAGGGAGGAAATAAAGGGGTGAGGCAGCTGAAAACTTGGAAAAAAAGAGCACGTATAGGCCCACCTTGTTCTGGGCCTCAACTTTCAGAGGCAGTTATTGATATGCAGCCCACCAAGGTACAGAAACGAAAACAAGCTCCAGCTTGTGATGCTGCAAGTGTTAAGAAAGCCAAGCATACAGAAGAGTTGCTGTTGGGGGAGGTTAATGAAATGGCAGAGGCTGCGTTGCAGCCCTGCCAATTGCCATGAAATTCTTAGCATGGAACTGTCGAGGGCTTGGGAACCCTTGTACAGTTCGAGAGCTTCACCTTCTGGTGAAAGAAAAGGTCCCACAGGTTGTGTTTATCTCTGAGACTAAGTGCAACCGTGAGAAAGTAGAAAAGATTAGGAACAGATTGGGGTTAGCAAACAGTTTTGTAGTGGAAAGTAGAGGGAAGAGTGGGGGTCTGGCAATGATGTGGAGTGAGAAAACTTATGCTTCTTTGTTTTCTTATTCGAGGCACCATATTTCATTAGAGGTATGTAGTGAGGAGGGAGGCAGCAAGTACCATGTAACTGGCTTTTATGGGGATCCTGTTGTGGTGAAAAGGAGAGCTTGTTGGGATTTGTTGAGATTGTTGAGACCAGAAAGTAACTGCCCTTGGTTATGTATGGGTGATTTTATGAGTTGTTGTCAAATGAGGAGAAGTATGGGGCTGCTGAAAGACCCTTTTCCCAAATGGAAAGCTTCAGAGAGGCTCTGGATGAGTGTGAGCTTAGTGATTTGGGTTTTTTTGGATCAAGGTTCACGTGGTGTAATAAAAGAGAGGGAAGGGCATTTATCAAGGAAAGATTAGACAGGGCTTTTGGGAATTCCAGTTGGCCTAATCTGTTTATCCTCATCTGTTCAAGTGTTACCTGTTTTAACATCAGATCATGCACCATTGTTGATTCACTGTTTCAATTCACTGGAGGAACGGTTAGATCACAAGAAAGTAAGCAGGTATGAAGCTTTCTGGTCTAAGAAACAGGAATGTAGGGATATTATACAAAGGACATGGCTATCTTTTAGGGGCAGAAATAGTAACTTGAAGAATGTTCAACATGCTCTTGAAAGTTCTATGGTTCAACTGCAAGCATGGGCAAGAAGAACAAGAGATCACCAAAGGCTTAGAGTGAAACAGAAGACAGATTTGATAATGCAAATGCAAAACCAGAACGAAGGTGAGCTTAATGCTGAAATAAAAGCCCTTCAAGATGAAGTGGAAGTTTTTATGGAAGATGAAGAACTGATATGGAAACAGAGAGCAAAACAACAGTGGCTCAAAGATGGCGAAAGAAATTCCAAATTTTTTCACAAATGTGCATCTCATAGAAGAAAAGTAAATGTGATCAAAAGTATTACTGATGAAAGGGGGAACAGGGTCACCAACCGAGCAGAGGTCAGTATAGCTTTTCAGTCTTACTATGAAAACCTGTTCTCATCATCTCATCAAACTGGCTGTGGGGAAGCTCTGGAGGTTGTGAATAGGTTGATAACACATGACATGAACCAACAACTAATGAGGAAAAGTTCAGTAGAGGAAGTGAAGGCTGCAGTTTTTGACATGAACCCTTTTGGGTCTCCTGGCCCAGATGGTTTTTCTGCAGGATTTTTTCAAGATAACTGGCATATTGTTGGAGTGGACGTGGCTACTGCAGTGCAGGAAATACTGGAAAATAGAAGAGGTGTGACTGAAATCAATGAGACTTATATTGCTTTGATTCCTAAGAAGAAACTTCCAACTCTAGTCTCGGAGTACAGACCCATTAGTTTATGTAATGTCATCTACAAGGTGGTTTATAAAGTTCTGGCTAACAGATTGAAGCATTTCCTTCCTTCCATTATCTCCCCCTCACAAAGTGCTTTTGTTCCCGGGAGACTGATTTCTGATAATATCATAGTGGCATATGAAACTATGCACTCTATGAAACATAGAATGAGAGGTAAGAGGGAAGGATACATGGCATTGAAGTTAGACATGAGTAAGGCATATGACAGAATTGAATGGCCTTTCTTAGAAGCTGTTTTGCTCAAGATGGGATTCAGTAAAGAGTGGACTGACCTGGTTATGACATGTGTGAGCTCTGTCAAGTATTCTATTCTGATAAATGGCACTCCACAGAAAAAGTTATGTCCAAAGAGAGGGTTGAGACAAGGAGACCCTCTTTCTCCTTATCTCTTCATCTTATGCTCTGAGGTTCTTGGCCTGTTGCTGGATCAAGTTGAACAAAAGGGTTTCATATCAGGGTTTCCTTTTGCTAGAGGGAGGCTTTTGGTTAACCATCTCTTTTTCGCAGATGATAGTTTGCTTTTCTGCAAGGCAAATGCACTGGAATGGAGCAGGCTTTTTGGCATTCTCAAAATGTATGAAAATGCATCTGGTCAGAGGCTAAATATGGATAAAACAGCAGTGTATTTCAGTAGCAACACAAGAGCTGAGGCAAAAGAGGTTATACTAGCAGCAGCAGGACTGGAGGAGGCCAAATCTTATGAAAAATATTTGGGGTTGCCAGCCTATGTGGGGAAACAGAAGTTAAATGCTTTCAAACCTGTCTTGGACAACATAAGGGCAAGAATGCATAGTTGGTCAGTCAGATTTCTATCTCAGGCAGGAAAGGAAGTGTTGTTAAAATCTGTCATACAGGTCATTCCTACTTATTGCATGAGTATTTTCAAACTTCCTAAAGCTATTTTGAATTCCATTAGTTCTTTATTACAAAGGTTCTGGTGGGGAATGAAAGGTGATAGATCAAAAATTAAATGGCTCTCTTGGAAGACCTTAGGAATATCAAAGGAAGAGGGAGGTCTTGGCTATAGAGATTTTGAGAACTTCAATGTTGCTCTCTTAGCCAAGCAAGGTTGGCGGCTTCTCAAACAACCAGACTCTTTACCTGCAAGGATTCTTAAAGCAAAGTATTTTCATAAGTCAGACTTCATACAGGCCAAGTTGGGCAGCAATCCTTCTTTCTTATGGAGGAGTTTCACTGCAGGGATGGAGGTCCTAAGGGAAGGGATGTTTTGGTGTATTGGTAATGGAAATTCTGTAAGGATTTGGAAAGACAAATGGATTCCCAGGCCTACCTCTTATAAAGTTCAATCTACTGTAAGGGTGCTGGATGAGTCTTCGAAGGTGAGCTGTTTGATTGATCAGCATAGGCGTGAGTGGAATAAAGCCTTGTTACAGGATGTTTTCGATACTGAGGAGATAGAGGTCATTAGCAGAATTCCTATCAGCATAACAAATGCTAATGACAAACTGACATGGAGGTGTACAAAAGATGGTTCCTTTTCAGTAAAGAGTGCCTATCACTTGCCATGTATGATGGAGGCAAACAACCAGGGGCAGTCTTCTTCCGTAGTTCCAAAAAACAAGAGTTGGTCTATGATCTGGAAACTAGGGATTCCTAATGCAAACAGGATGCTAATATGGAGGGCCTGTCATGAGTCTCTGCCAACAAAGCTTAATTTATTTAAAAAAGGGATAGTGGAGTCACCTTTCTGTCCAGTGTGTCAATTGGAGCAGGAATCAGTTATGCATGCACTTTGGTCTTGTGCTTCAGTCCAAGATGTGTGGAGCCTGAGTACACGAAAGCTGCAAAAAGGAGTGGTTAGAGATCATTATTTCAAAGATTTGTGGAGTCACCTGACATCTGCACTGGATAATAAGGAGTTGGATGTATTTGCAGCCACAGTTTACCAAATTTGGAAGAGAAGGAACCACTTTATTTTTGAGCAAAAGTTCTGGGAGCCAGGGAAGGTAGTTGATGCTGCTTCTCAGGCTGTTACTGATTATAGTGTGGCAAATAACAAGGATGTAGCGTTTCAGGTTAGTTCAAGGCAAAGTGTTTCTAATTGGAGAGCACCCCCTCTCAATGTTTTTAAAGTGAACTGGGATGTGGTTGATAAAAGTAAGTGCAAAATTGGTGCAGGAATTGTCATTAGGAACTGGGAAGGCAGTGTAGTGGCTTCTTTAAGATCACCAAAAGATTCTTTCCCTAATGCTCTCTTAGCAGAGTCTTATGGAGTTTTGAAAGTAATTCTTTTTTTGCCAACAGTTGGGACTAACTCACGTGATATTTGAGGGAGATGCACAGCAAGTTGTCTTGGCACTCAACAAACCAAACCAGGACGAGTCCTCAGCTGGGGTGTTTTTATCTGATGCAAAACTTCTATTAGGCTCGTTTGTAAGGTGGTCTGTAGAACATGTTTCTCGTGATTGTAATACTGTGGCTCATGTTTTAGCCAAGGATGCTCTTAAACTCTCTGAGGAGAGCATAACATTGGGGGAAATTCCCTCGTGTATTCATCCTTTGGGATTATTGAGTTGAATATGATTATTCCTTTCAAAAAAAAAAAAAAAAGAAATTGATGTGATTATATGCACTACGTCTATATATATCTTATACTTTAAAAAGTTTTTGTAATCTAATATACCATAAGAATGCTGCTACTATGTCATCCAGCATTTATTGTTAAGTGTGCCCCTGGTGCAAACTACATTTCTTCTTTTTTTCTTTTTCTTTTTTTAAATAGCTTTTAAGCATTTTTAAATTTTTTTTAAAAATGCACCAATATACTAATCATCAATTCTACAACCATTAAATAAAAAAATTTAAAAAATAAAATAAAACACATGAGTGATCAAAATAAGGGAGCAAAACTATAAGACATACTATCATTTTCTTATACCATAATAAGACATATCAATTTGTGATTTGTTTTTTTGTAAGATATGTTTATGAACAAAACATTTCTCTATACCAAATAGTCCATGAGGAACATTAACGGGTTAGGTTAAACCCGCTAATATTGGGGTCCAGCGTTAACGGGTGGCTATTAACGTGTTCGGGTTCGTGCTCCTATCACATATCACACAAACATGGGCTTTTAGATTTTGAAAAGAGAGATGGCCCAATTCATGAAAATGTCGGGTGAGGCCCAACTCATATATCCCAGGAACAGCAAAAGCACTGAAACCCTAAAAGCCGCCCCCAGCTATAAAAGGAACCGCAAACACTCTCACTTAGGGTTTTAGCTGCGACACCCGTATCCTCTTCCTCGAGAGCGAGAGAGCGAGCGGAAATGCCTGCTGGTCACGGTCTTCGTTCTCGGACCCGAGATCTCTTCGCTCGGCCCTTCAGGAAGAAGGGTTACATCCCCCTTACCACCTACCTTAGGACCTATAAGATCGGTGACTATGTCGACATCAAAGTGAACGGCGCCGTCCATAAGGGTATGCCCCACAAGTTCTACCATGGCCGCACTGGCAGAGTCTGGAACGTTACCAAGCGCGCCATCGGCGTCGAGATCAACAAGCAGGTGATGTAGAAGTTTTTGTTTTTTTCTTGTTTGGGTTTTTGCTTTCTGCGTTTTATTTACTCGTTTTCTCGTGTTGCATATGTGTTCGACTGTTCGCTTGTGTTCTTTAATTTTTGGGTTTCTGTGATCTTGCTTGATAAATTGTGTTGTCTGTTTTCTGGATTTGGTTGCTTTATAGTAGATATGGTTTTTTGGGAAATAACATGGAAGATTATATGCATTTCCTGTTTGCGCCACTACGCTTGAACTTAGGATCCTTGGTTGTTAATTTCAGTGGTTTGCTTGTGTAGCTGATTTTTTTTAATGATTTGGTTTATTTGTGGTATATATGGTTTTCTGAGAAATAACATGGAAGATTATATTCATTTCCTGTTTGCACCACTATGCTTGAGTTTAGGATCCGAGCATTGGTAATTGATTCTTTATTAAAATTATATGTTTTGAAGATTGATTTTGAATATGAAGAAAAATTCCTCCATTGGATTATGTATTTTTTGATCAAATAATAATAAAATAATAAAGAGAGAGAAGAGAAAAAAGAAAAGAGAGAAAAAGAGAGAAAAGAGTGTTGGGAGGAGAGAGAAAAAACAATAAATATAGTTTGAAGAATGAAGAGGTGGTCTTTATGTTTGAATAATAACTGTAGCAAGTTATTTAAAATTTTACATATGAATAAGCCAATGTAGATGATTTTAAGGGCATATTCTTCAAATTTAAAAATAAAAATAAAGATGAAGAATCCATTGCCAATGCTCATTGTTATTTTTAGTGGTTTTGCTTGTGTAGCTTGTTTTTTTTGAATGATTTGCTTCTGTGCTTAATTTTGTTTTCATGTGGTATGCGTGATTGGTATAAAATTACTTACTATTAGTGATTGAATGTGTTTCATCGCCCAAATCTAGTAATGATTAAGCAACCTGGCCCATTGAGACCGGTTCTTTTTTGGCATAATACGTGCAAGGTATATTAGTTATTTGTTTTGATAACAAGTGCATTCCCTCGGGAGGATCTATGTACCATTTGCTTTAGTTTCACCACATACTTGTGTATGGTTATCTCTCAAATGCTATATGCTATTTTAGCTTGTTGTAGTGATGCTGGATGGTGAGAGATGTTTTCAAAGTATGTTTGGGTATATCTGGATGTTACCATTTGCCGAGATGTAGCATGCTAGACAAATATATAGACTAAAGTGACAACATTTATATAACCAATGCACACTCAATTCTGGGTATTTTAGATCTGGATGGGTCTTAATTGATTGAGATGCGTGTATGTAAATGCAGGTGGGTAACAGAATTATCAGGAAGAGGATCCATGTTCGTGTGGAGCACGTGTTGCCCTCAAGGTGCACGGAGGATTTCCGTCTGAGGAAGCTTAAGAATGATCAGTTGAAGGCTGAGGCAAAGTCAAAAGGTGAGATCATTAGCACCAAGAGGCAGCCAGAGGGCCCTAAACCAGGTTTCATGGTGGAGGGGGCGACATTGGAGACAGTGACTCCCATTCCTTACGATGTTGTCAACGATCTTAAGGGTGGTTACTAGGTCTTTGCTGTTGTTCGTCAGCTTTCTTATCCAAATTTGTCCTTTGTTAGTTTCTTAACTTTTGGAAAAGATATTTTGATTTCTACATCGGAAGAGAGTTGCGGTTTGTTTTCATTTGGTGTTAAATACATGGATGTTTCTCTATTAAATATCAAAGTTTTGGTTGAATGTTGGAATATTTTCAAGATGTATTTTTCAAAATGTACCTCTAGCTCGATAAGTTAAGCTGTTCTGGTGTTATAGTTCTTCCTGAATTAAATTATGCACCATTTCCCAACGAGGAGAAAGGTACAAGACGGAGTATAAAGTCGAGAAAAAAGTATTTGCTTCTCTTGAAGTGCTTGGCCTCGTATATGAACCAGTTTCCTTGCGTTTCCAATGGCTTAAAACCATATAAGAATCTGTTGGTTTAAGATGATTACCAGAGTGGAGTGAGTTAAGTGTGTTTCTATGGTTCAGAGCGACTGATCGGTGTGTTGTGGTATTAGAAACTGAACTCTGAACCTGATCTTGATATTTGTTTTCTGCCACATTGATATGTGGTCGTTCTGCTGCCCAAAATTTATATTTCGTAGTTGGAGATGATATGTTCAAATGGAGAAGCATTGGGTGGGATTGCCTATTCGTTTGAAGCAGTTGGTGGTTATGTTAGTTGAGGCGATATTCATTAGTCGGAATCAACTTTTCATCTGTTTATTCTATTTTGCATCATGTCCATTGCGAAATTCAAACCACAAGCGCCATTGTCTACACTCCACACACCCCAAACGCCCTTTTCCTCTTCCACGGGCCATATCCCTCATCGCTCCATGTCCGTCTTACTCCTTTTGAGAGATTATCGTCCGCTAGAATTGCACTCGCTGAGGTTCTAAATCAGGATACCAAGAAAGTTTTTTTATTCAACTCTAGAAACTAAAGAGACGCTTCGGGCACGTGCATGGAATGTTGGTGATGGGATGCGGCTTGTTCTGCTGATATTTTCAAAAGATGGCTATTGTTGTGTCTGGATTTCCTGAATCAGAGCGAACATGCAATTCTAGAAGCATATTGCCGACTGGTGCAGAAGACATCATTTTCTTTGTCCAGATAGAAAATACATTCATGTTAAACTTTCAAATTGCACAGTTTAAGATGTTTGAAACCTTGCTTTTAAGTGTTGTGGGGGGAATATAAAAATATATGCACACAAGTGACATGGAAATCTCTGATTTCTCGTTTTTCCTTTTTTTGATTGGAAGGCGAGAAAAAAAAAAAAAATACTTTATTGGACACAGGTGGGTGGCATACGGCATGTCTTGCCTACCATCAAAATGAAGATAGAAAATTCAGTTAGAAATGAAATCTAAGAGAAGAAGAGGGGCCGAACAAATTGGAATGCTTCCAATTGAAAGAGATGATGAGTGCTGGAGTATAGCCTCTCGTATCGACAAAATGGAATTAAAATCAAAGGATGGAAAACTAAAAGGAGGGAAGACAGCTGAGAAGAGAAATTAGAATCTTTTATTTCAGTTATTTTTCTGTTATTACTTCAAGTGTAGATAAATACTAGCTTACTCATTGTAAATTCATTCATTCAATTCAAATGCTCAATTCGGATTACACAAGTTCCCGAATTCTCTCTTCCTTCCTCTGTTTTCTCTCTATCTTTCTCATGTCATCAAGTTCTTGACAATGAGGCATCTGATTTCAAAGGTACTTTTGAGAGGAAAATACATCATTTATTTTAAAGTTGATTAGAAAACACTTCATTTTAAACTTATTTTACAAATCAAAATTTATCTTGTCAACAGTGTCGTTGTGCAAATTAAAAGACTGATTAGTATATATCTGTTAAAGTACGAAATATGCTAGGTCCAGCTCATTGTGTGATCATCATGATTCATCAAAGGCAGAAGGGAGAAGATAAAGAAAAGATAAGAGCTAAAAAAGAGTGAAAGCAAGGAAAGTCAAGTCAGAAACATAAAGAGGAAATATGACAATGACACAAAATTGACAAGAGATCAACCACTCGAATGCCTCGATAAAAAGGGATTTCCCCACTAGACACCACCATGGCCTTTGGACGCTTCTTCTATCTTCCTCTTGGGAGCTCCAATGGGATCATCTTCTTCCTCTAGGTAAGAGGTCCACCTCGAGAGATATAAAAGACTATGAGAGATTGTACAAGTCATCAAGTATAGTAAATTTACCCTCAAATATCTTGTAGAACAAGACCGAAGTTTTACGTCAAACCATGTAAATATGTGTCTTCTCCATTTATATTTAATTTATTACTTTTATGGATAAACTCAAAGACACCATACGGTCGCTCAAGCCACTATCGTGGGCCGGTCAATAGCAACGTTGGCTCCTTTCTTTCTTTCTTTCTTTCCCACCATCAACAATATCTTTCCCTACTCATTGGCTCATTGCTAGCTGACAGGTCAGTTCTAATCCTAAAGTACTTATCAATTCAGAATTCTTCGAACCTGTGTTCCATCTTTACAAAACTTTTACGTAACAAAAGCTGGCGTTAAGGATACCCAAGACACAGACTCTTCATGCAAAAGACAGCCTCCACACTCTTCCCTCTTGTCCTGCTTTTTTGCTTCTTTTCTCATGTTCATCTCTCCTTCCCCCGAAAATAAAATAATAATTTTCCAGTCTTTTCATTTCTGGTGTTATAAAATCTGTTGTATTCTATTTTTCGTTTGCCTATCAAGAATGTCACTTGTAATCTCATGTTAAAAAGACCATAGATGCTTAAATGCTTTAATAAGTAGGAGCTCGTGATCTTAAGATATTATAGTCTATACTACTCAAGACGATATTTTTATATCTTGCAGATTCCAAAAATTATTTTATTTCTTTTCAAATTTTTAGATAAAAAAATTAAAAAGGGATTTTATGTGCCTATAACTTTATATGTGCAAGAGTTAAAAAAAAAAATTTTAAAAAAAAAAAAAACAACTGCTCTATGTACTAACTACTAAGGTTTTTTGCATGATGTATAGTTTTAGAAGGGTTTGGTTAACAAAAACTAAACTATCTCATCTCATTTAATCATTACAATTTTTTTAAATTTTCACATAAAATATAATAAATAATTCAATTTTTTTAAATTCTTGAAAAAAAAATATTAAAAGATTATATTATAACAATATTTTATTTAATTTTAAATAAAATATTTTATCTCATGTAAACTGTGTAATCAAACGAAATAATTATTAATTTGTTAGTATGTTTTTTCACACTTTTAACACAATTGATTAAATAATGTTTCATAATGATAAGAAAGATATTGAGATTTTAAATTTTTTATAATTATAATAAATATTACAATAAGTGATATATTGATACACAGAATTAAGGGACTGCTGCTCTCACCAACATTAGGTATCGAAATCATTTGTGTTAGCATTTAAAACGAAAAACTACTTTTATCGATGGTAATATCATATTTTTTGCAGAATTAAACCAGAGGAGTCCTAAAAAAGCAACAATCTCGGAGCACAAGTGTCGTAGAGTGAGTGGATGAGGTGGAGTAAATGAGAGTTGCAGAAATGCATTGCAGGGTGGCCCAAACAGCCAGCTGATTTGGGAGAGTGCAAGGACTCCATCTGCCTTCGCACCTTCTTCTGTACGCAGCCCCAGCCCCGGAGTCATATATATGATGCGTCATGCACTACTACCATTTCCGTGTTGACAAACAAGTAGGGGAATCTAGGCAAGTTTTGAAATTATATTTGTTTGAGAGAGAGAGACAGAGTGCGTGTACTGCGAAAGAGTGCTGCTAGGGTGCTGGGCGCACTGCTGGACGTGCTCTGAATTTGTTATTTTTTTTTTTAATTCATTTTTTAATATTTTAAAGTATTTTTAAAAATTATAAAAATATATATCAATATACTAATAATTATTTCCTTAATTAATAAATAAATAAATTAAATACATGAGCAGTCAAAATGAGGTAATAAAATAATGTGACATAATAGCATTATTTAAAGAGAAATGATAGAGCCACCAAAAAAGTGTACACCTATTTTATACCAAATTTTTTTAAAATCTTTTTTACTTAATGTTTAAGAAAGTGTTTTTTAATAATTTTGTATTTTTTTTTTTGAAAATTTTTTAAAATGTTCAAAAAAATAGAACCAAAAATCAAAGAAAAAAGTTTACTCTGTTGGGTAGAAAAAATGTGTAGAAATTTCAGTGGCATAGCACCACTCATATATATATTAATATATTTTAAGTGATTTCTTAAATTTATAATTTGTGTTTAATTTATATTATTTTGTATTATTAAAGTATTTTTTATATTATATTTTAAGTTGGCATATTTATGACTTAAATTTGGTTTATATATCATTTTATTATTATACGTCAAATAGAATGTATTTTTATAAAATAATGATATTGTTTCAACTTCGTTAGTAAAAGAGATAAATGCTATAATTAAACCTTACACCACATACATCTACCTAATTAATACATTATTTTTTATTTTTATCCTTACACACATATATTTAAGTATTAAGATAGAATAAAAAAACTGATAAATTACATATTGATTAGGTAGAGGTATACAGTATATGGCTTCATGTAAAGTTTTTCATTTAGATATCATCATCTATTCAAAACATAATTATAAAGAAATTGTACAAGAAAGTTATGTATTTTTCATAATTCTGAGAGCACTCTCAATGGTTCTTACATCTTGTTATCTAAAATATATCACCAAAATCCATTTTTTTTAAAAAGAAAAAACTTATCTAATAACTTTTACAATATACTATATATCTACTCATCTATTTTTTTCTATAACATTTAAATAATCCCTTTTTGTCTTTAAATTAAAAATATATATTAAAAAAAATCCTCTAACTACTACTAAATTTGCAATATCCTTGTTGGGAGGTTTTTTTCCAGGCCTAGGGGTCGGGCCCAAATTACGGAAGCCAACCACTTGGTGGCCCAAAGAAGGTCTCTCGACCCATATGAGTCGGGTTTAGGACCTTGGGTCGGAGGACAGGTTACTATTCTAGGAGTGCAGGAAAGTCACCCTGGTGAAAGGAGAAGAAGAACATGCCATCTCGACAGGACTAAACCCTAAGGCAAAACCAAAGGATCATGTTGCATTAAATGCACTCACCAGAGAATTATGCCGCATTAAATGATTTATTCATAGTGCCATGCTGTATTAAATGGGTATGATGGAAAGGATCATCCCTCCCCCCGGCCGCAGGACATGGCTGTCTGGCCCTCAAAGCAAGGTATAAAAGCGAAACCCTAGGTATAAAAAAGGGGATCTCTCCGGCCCACTTGAGGTACTTTATGAATTTTCTGTCTTCTCGTATAATCTCCAAATACATCACTGACTTAAGCATCAGAGGCTCCCTCAGCCACCTAAGGGCTACCTTCTGATGACCTCTTCTTTGTCTTAGCAAGCCTCCAAGACCGAAGACCCGAATTTTTGAGAGCCCGACTAATAGGTGTACGAAACATGACATCAATAGTGATGCCGTCTATGGGATTTGAGAAAAATTGCCGTCTCTGGGTTGTGTACTATGGCCCCTCATGTGCAACCGGAGCCCTAGGACCAGCGATGATAGCAGGCTCGACGACAAGGGTGATGGAAGAAAGAGGCGCTGTAGATGCACCTAGATTAAGGGATCTCCCTTTCCCTTGGCCATCGAGTCAACTCTGCAGGAAGCATAAGAGAAGTAGGGAGTTGAACGGATATTGTTGGCTCGGGCCATTGGGTGCCAACTAGCTCAGCTGGGACGCAGACTTCTCGCCGACCCTACCTGCCTCTAGGCGAGCTTTCTTCCTCTTGCCCTCGAGGGGAAGGCTTGAAGCACACTTCTTCGGCAACTCTGCAAGAGGACAAATGGAAATGTCGCTGCTAGAAGGGATAAGGTGACCAATAGGAGGAAGATAGGCGGCAAGATTATCCTCCCCGAGAAGAACCTCTGAGTGAATAAGAAGGGGGTGCTGTCTCACCACTCCTTAACTATGGCAATGCGACGCAGCTCATCCGGCATAGCTATTGAACGCATGGCCTTATCGCTAGGAACACCAATTTGTCCAATCAAGAACTCCCATCCACGGTCGAAAACAAAGAAAAACCTACTAGTCCAATGGAGGACCTCGCGATACCACTACTCCAGCACTACAAGGGCGCTCATCGCCCTAAAACTACAAATGTCCCTGGCACCTCTTCATGTTGTGGGTCAAGAGGAATTTGCAATAAGTCAGGTTGGCATGCTTGGGATCAATCTTTAATAAAGTGCATCGCCACAAGGTAGGACAACAGATCAAAATCCCCCAAGCATTTGGATGGAGTTGGGTAGGAGCAAGCCCAACATGATGCAGGACTTCACAAACAGGGCGAGGGAAGGGCAACCTCAACCAGCAGAAGAACATGCTGGGGAAGAGAGTGACGTGCAACACAACCATCAACGCCAATGGCCCTTTCGTGGTGTACCGAAGACTTGAAAACTACCAAATTAGGTACATAGTAGGTGACCATCAACAACTGGAGAAAGTTGTAGGAGGCCTCCGAACACCAGGAGCAACCAACGTAACCCGACTCTGAGACGTCGGCCTCTGATTTGTTATGCCTATCAAAATTTGTAGGTTCAACGAACCTTCTGTCAGCCATTGGGAACGAGTACGATTAAGAAGATGAAGAAGGAAAGAGAGACGAAGGGAAGGCAAAGGAGATGAAAGAAGAGCGGCAAGAGTGTGACATGGTTTATATAGAAAGAGTGAAGGTTGGCCCTCGAGTTCTAGCTAGTAGGTCCGGAAGGTAAAACGGTTCGAGTTCCGCATATGCACGATGTAAGACAAAAAAGGGGAAACTGTCTGATAGCCATCATTGCAAAAGAGACAGAACGTCCATCATCAAGTACCAAGACCAAACGTTTGAGAACTACGTCGAGAGAAACAAGAAAAAAACCATAGCTCGATGGGTGGAAGAATCTAGGGGCAATGATGTCATCTAGCCCCGGCCAACTGGGTATAAAGCAGCAAGTAATGACATCAATCGAGAGTAAAAGAAATTCCCATAAGCCTAACCCGATGAGAATTGGTGGGGTAACTATTGGGAAGTTTTTTTCTCAAGCCTAAAAGGCCTAGGGGCTGGGCCCAAATTCCGGAAGCCCGCATCTATTCAGCCACTTGGCGGCCCGATGAAGATCTCTCGACCCATATAAGTTGGGTTTAGGACCTCAGGTCGAAGGACAGGCTACCATTCTGGAGCTTGAGAAAGTCGCCTTGGCAAAAGGGGAAGAGGAACACGTCATCCCGATGGGACTAAACCCTAAGGCAAAACCAAATGATCATGTCGCATTAAATGCACTCACCAAAGGATCATACCGCATTAAATGAGCTCATCAGAGGATCACATTGTACTAAATGCATTATCAAAGGGCTACACCGCATTAAATGGGAATGGCGGATGGGACTTCAGGAGGATATCCCTCCCCTCAACCACAAGGCATGGCTGCCTGGCCCTCAAGGCAAGGTATAAAAGTGAACCCCAGATCTCTCGTGCCCACCTAAGGTACTTTCTGAATTTTCTACCTTCTCGTATAATCTCCAAATATGTCACTGATTTAGACATCGAATGCTCCCCCAGCTACCCAAGGGCCACCTCCTGACGACCTATTCTCTGTCTTAGCTGGCCTCCAAGACTGAAGACCTGGACTTCTAAGAGCTTGGCCCATAGGCGTACGAAACACGATGTCAACAATTCTCATATTTTTTTTTTATATATTTTCAATATCTACCTATATACAATGTGATGTAATTTTGTACCATACATACAAAATAATATATATATATATATAATATATAAATCAAACCAAAACTAGAAGTAAAATTAAAAGATGAGAAAATTTGATTATATTCAGGAGTAAAAACAATTGGTTTAAACAAGGAGCAACATTATATTTAGTCCCTTATATATTTTCATCATCTAGTGTATACACAAACTTCACGTCGATGATAGGTTAAATACTTATGAAAATAAGGTAACTCAAGGCATAACAGAGCAATATCCATTTTCACATGCAACCCTCAAGCCCAAAACAAAAGTAGTGTTATAAATATATGCATTTGGTGGATGACCATGTAGACTACACCTTATTGTATTTGTTATACATATGATTTGGTTGGCACAACAAACTATGGGTTTGTTATGCATGTGACTTGGTTATTGTACATGTGATGGTTTTTTGTGCATGTAACTTGGTTGGCAAAACAAACCACTATGGAGTTGCCTATAAAAGGATGTCTTGAGGATCATTTGGAATACACAAGAAAAGAAGAGTAGTGAATAATATTGAGCTCCTGAAGAGTCAAGTATATTGCAATCTCTCAATCTTCCCACTTTTCTTTTGCAATCTTTCAATCATTTTGCTACTTCTCTTTAGTTTTATAACATGTTATCAGCACAAGACTCTAGCGAGTTATAGTATTCTTCAAATTTCTGGTAAGATACAATTAAGCAAGTATTTTCAATTACAACTTTTTACTTTTATGATTAATTTTTATTATATTATGCATATGGTTGGTTATACCGTCTGATTATTATTATCTATGGCAAATTAATATTCTTATAGTTTACATATCAGTTATATCTGTAGTAAACTTTTATTCATATAGTTTATACACTAGTTATATACTAAATATATTTGTTATAGATCATGTCAAGTATTACAAAAGTCAGTTTATTGCCCTTGATATTTATAGTAACAATTATTCATCATGGATCATTGATGCTAAGATTCATCTTGTTGAATGAATCTTAAAAAGGAAATGAAGCATCCATGAAGGATCGCGCTTAACCAATAATTTTATTAAGTACCTCATAATAAAAGATTTATTGATTCTGTGAGATGGTTTAAATGAGTTATACGTATACCAGAAGCCCATAATCCTCCCAAAAGCTCATTTATGATTAATGCACCTGACATTACACAATTGAAATTGAGTACAGAAAAAAAGCCGCTAAATAGGATTTGTTTGAAATCAAATATATAACATATTCATACGTCAAATGTGCTCCTGCAGTAGCAATATCAAGTGAGAAAGTTCACAAGATATTCTGAACTAACATCTTCTATGTTAGTGGCTGAATAAAATAGTGAGTTTTTAATAAAAATCACCAGTCACGTCCAATTAGTTATACCTCATGTCCTAAAGTGAAGGAAACCTCATTTTATAATAATATAGAAAGCAATGGTTATGGACGTGGATTTGGTATAATAAAAAAAATAAAAAATAAAAAATAAATAAAAAAGTAAACTATTGGAATCAATGAGAGCATACTCAAAACTTCTCAAAGAATAATGCTCTATATCACCAGAAGTAGAACCACACCATGATAAAGTGAGATGAAAATAAGGGTTTGCATAATAAGGCTATAAAGAAATATGTGAGGCATGAATTAGCATTGGTCATGTACCTGTCGTACGCCCAAACATTTGGTAGATCTATATCAAACATCCACAAAGGAAAAAGGAAAAAGATGAAATGAATTTTGCCAACCACAATGATTCAAAAGATCATATAAATTTTAATCACATTATATTTAAGTTGTTATCTTTTAATACCTCTTGTTAAAATTTATTTGGCATTAATAATGTTTTATATGTACTTTTATTTATAAACATATATGGGTTCTATTAGTGCATTGATTAATTTTGAAACTATTGTTGAAGATTTGTGTCTAGAAGATTGTTGCATAACACACAATTATTAAGGATAAGAAGTATTTTGAATGTTTAACTTTAAATAAAACCAACATCAATACAATATTTGGTTCATCTAACCTAAATAAAGGCTCCGGAAGAGCTAATGTCATGTTACTAAAATAAACAAAATTTTGTATTGATGATGTACATTTTGTATTCTTCAAAATCTAGAAGAAATTTACTAAGTTTTAAAGATATGCATTGTAATGGTTATCATGTTGAATCTATCAATGAAGGTAGTAATGAATATCTTTGTATTATTTCTATGATTTTGGGTTAGAAACTCATGTTGGAAAAACTATCAACTTTCTCTTTGGGATTATATTATACAACTATTAAAGCAAATATTGTGATGCATTAGAAGTGCTATGATTCAAAATATTTTTACGGTTTTTTATGATTAACTTGATCATCCAAAATCAATTATGATAAGTTGAATAGTTTTCATATGGACGTCCATCAAAAAAACCATAAGATTCTTTTACTATAAAATCTTCCCACCAAAAGGGAGAGGAAAATTGCCTGGAGCACCAAAATAAATAAGATGAAATAATGCGACGTTATTTTAATTATTATATAAATTTATGTAAATTGAAAGCTGAGATGATCATTCATTGTAAATTAATTGACAGATGCAAGAAGAGAAAAATATCTCATATTTTAGTTGCTAATATTCTAGTGAGGATTGAAATTCTGTAGAACAATTAAGAAATTTAGTAGTAAAATGAATATAAGACATACCTGAAAGTGTTGGAGACTTATTGATACGAATGATAAAACATCTTGAAAGAAAAAAGTACAAAGAAAAGAAATTTATGCTCCTGAAGAGGCAATATCCATCCAAACTTTCTGTACAAAATTATCCTAAAATAAAATACCCCAAAGAGGAGACTCCTAAAGAGTAATTCTTCTAAAGAGGAAACTCTTGAAGAGTATCTTTTGAATAGGAAAAAAGTATCTAAAATAACAAGATCTCGATACATTATGTAAAAATTGGAGAATTATTTGATAGAAATAAAAATTGTTGTAGACAACATATTTTCATTTGTTGTCATCGGAACTAATAATGAAAAATAAACAAAGAAACTATTAAAAAATACCAACATAGAAATATTGGCCAAAAGAAAAATAGTTCCTGTAGAATTGATATCACTAATAAAATGTGATATATATGAACATATAGTTCAAACACCTAATGGGTGATACTTGTTGAATATTAGTGGGTATTTATACACAAAAAAAAAATAAAAAAAATGATATATAAATCACAACTTGGTTTCTCATAGAAACCATATATTGATATGCCCCTAAAGTGGATGAAATTACATTAAGATTTTTATTAACTTGATAGTTACAGAGAGTTTGGGTATACAATATTAACTGCATATTTATATAGATCACTAGATATGAAATGCATGAAACATATAGTCTTGAAGTAATTATTCTATCAAATTTCAAAAATCTTTATATGATATAAAACAATCCAAACGTATGTGGAACAAACTGTTTGAGAATAATCCAGTTTGTTCATATATTCTCAATATCTGGATTAGATTTTATTGTACTATATGTAGATGACTTAAATGTCATTAAAACTCCAGAAAATCTCATGAAATTTGTACATATTTGAAATCTAAATAGAAACCATTTCGGCTTCAAGAGAAAGATGAATGAAATTATTAGTTTTGAAATATCATTTCTTAAATGTAATTAGCATTTCAGATTCATCTTACAGTTTTGTAAGAAATGTGTATGATTAAAAGTGAAATAGAAGGGAGCACATATAACATATGCCATAAGATAGAAACACAATGTAAATATTTCTGAAATATTATTTTATTATTTTGAAACAAAATTACAGGAATTTGAGGCTCTTCACCTCAGTTTTTAAACGATTTTGTGCTTCATAGATTTGCATGCCATCCCTATCTAAAGGAGTTCGCAATCGGAAATAAGGGTTTTAAATTTTTATTGTCTTACTTTATTACTCCTTTCTTTATATTGAACTCATGAAGAAATCGCTGAATGATAGAAATTTTCTCGTTGATTTTATCTACCACATGAACTCTAGATTGTAGTCACTGAAAAAATGCGACAATGGCTAATGAGTATCGGGTACCAAGACTCACAAGCTTGTAGATAACATCATCATTTGACTTATCCGTTAGATCATTTTCATTTTACATCATAGCACCTATGGCAGATGCTGAAATAACTGGTGATCAAGGTGAAAAATACCTTATATATTGATCACGAGAAGATTGTTGAGTCATTACAAAAGAAATTGTAGAGAAAAAATGCAGACTAATCACAGAGAAGTGAAGAAGATGTGATGTGAATGAAAATTAGCTAAATACTCCTTTTATGGATAAAATCATGAAAGTAAGACAAAAATTACATATCTTCATATAAGATATGCTAAACACAGATAGCTTGCAGTTATTTACTAGGCCGACGAAATTAAATACGATTTGCCCCTACTCTCTAAGCTGTTGGACTTTTTTAGATATCTGCAAAAAAATTAAATGTGGCTTGTCTTTACTCTCTTAGATGTTGGAGTTCTTCAGATATTTGCAGCTACTGATCTTGTATTTGAGCTCACTCTCTTTTTAGATCCTCTATACTTGACTGAAAATCAAAAGCATACTATTCTGCAAACTATTTTAGCTCTTTATTCTCCTATTTTGGCTTCTTATTCTTATGGCTCCTTATAGAGAGCTTTTGACTCAACTCAGATATTTGATTATTGAGTTGGTTGATTTCATTCATTCTCGCTAATAACCTCCGATACATGGCCGTAACAAATACAACATATTGAACACTGAGAAATCTTGATTCTACATCAACATCAGAATCAGTCCTTTCAAAAAAATGTATTTTTACTCCTATCATAACATTAACAACCTCAAGAGAGTAAATGGAAGGCTAAGACATGAATAGTTCCTTATTCAAATATATAACTTGACAAAAGGAAACTATCCAACCATAATATTGTTATGGATAAACAATGGCAAAATCAAAAAATAATTTAAGGATTTCTTATCTCGTGAATATCCTTCTCTTATGAATATTTGATGAGAAATGATGATCCTCTAAATAGAAAGTCAGAGTTTTTCAAAATTTTCATAGCATCTCTATTTACATAATGTCTCTAACAGAGACATTTGAATCTCTCTGTTGCCCAAATGATTAACACAAGAGGGGGGTGAATTGGGTTATATTTGAAAAATTAACAATTATAAATCAAATACACAATATAAAATAAAATAAGAAACAACAATAAATATAAAGAGTAAGGGTAAGAGAGAAGCAAACTCAGTGTGTTAACGAGATTCGGCCCCACTGCCTACGTCCTTGCCTCAAGTTATCCCTTGAGAATCTCCAAATTCACTATTCAGATAGAAACCTATTACACCTTTGAACAACACCGCTACAAAGGATCCATGTAGAACACCCTCTACACTTGCAATCACCTTACACGTAGTGATTCAACTATTTCCTGTGTAGAACACTTTCTACACACACAAGAGTAATACACACCCTTTTACTGATACAAGAGCTGATAGTGGGTAAGTTATTAGAAAATACTCCTCAATGAGTGAAATAAAAACAATATAACGCAAATTATGTCTCTCTCAAAATGAACAAGGTTTAAGGCTCAATACTTAGAGAAGAGAGAAGAAAACTTTGAATGAATGTTGTATACTCTTGGTGTTGTGAATGTGAAACTCTCAAATGATCTATTTATAGGCAAATGAGACTTCATATTCAAATTTAAAAAGATTCACATGTCAAAGACAACATCATTCAATTTTTAAAAATTTTAAACCTAATATTTTTACTTTTTGTATATGACAAAAGGAGCATAATTTACTTTCAAATTTTTCAAACAAAATTATTTACCTTTTGCATAAGTCAAAAAGAGCATCAATCATTTTTGAAAATATACAAATAAAGCATGCACATGTGAAAGATGATAATCAATCATCTTTACTATTTTCAAACAAAATTATCTATTTTTTACATAAGTAAAAAAGAACTTCAATCACTTTTGAAAATATTTAAATAAAACATGCAGATGTGAAAAATGGCAATCAATCATCTTTCAAAATTTTCATATTTAATTTTCAAAATATTTTTGCACATGTGAAAAATGTATCTTAATTTTTTATGATAAAATATTAATTTTGAGCCTTAATCCTAATTTTAAATTTTTAAGAGATTTATAACATTACTCTATGACTTTAATGTGAATTTATTTCCTTCTTACTCATGCTTAATTTCTTGATTTACTTGACTCCATCGTGTAAACAACTTGAGTTTAAGACTCTTTTATTCTTTGAATTCATTTGTTATCATCAAAATCCATGTGTAGATATATAATTATATGAAACTTGAAATCTTAGGTTTAACAATCTCTTTTTTTTTTTATGATGACAAATACTTGATAGAACCTGAAATCTGTATTAATATTTAAGCTCCACTGAGAATGTGCGTTAGTTTTTCAAACAAAAGTATAAATATAATTTCAAGTATATATAACAAGTTTAGCCATTCAAATAATATTAATGTTCTATTCTAAAATTTCTCCCCCTTTTGGCTTCATTAAAAATGATCCATAGCAAGTAAATGAACTGAAAAAAATAGTGTGTTAGTATAAACTATAAATAGTTAAAAATTTGGAGTCGCCCGTGACCCGACAAGTGTGGCTGGAGATTTTAAAAATCGCCTGATGTTGTTGAAAAAAATAATCACTTTCATCCATTAGATACCAAAAAGAAATCACATTGCTCATTGACTTGAATGATAGATTGTCTTGTTATTTATGCTATATCTATAAAATCAATCTTAAAGTTCATCCAATTCGCAAAAAATCTTCTTCTCATCTATATAACTCATCCGTATTCGTTCAACATTCTCGCTTTAAGTTTTCAATTCTTTTCTTAATGGCTCATTCTTCTAACATTCCCCTGAATTCATCCATGAGGTATTTTACACCTCAATCTCCTGTCCTTTCTGCAGCTACCATTGGTGTCGTGTTGTAGTAAGAGAATAATAATTTGGCTAATAAGTCAAATTCTGATGCTATTTACGATTTGGTGAGTCTTGGGACTCGTTACTCTTCCTCTATAGTTATTTGTTTTCCAACGGCTACAAGTCAGAAACCATGGGGTTGAAAAGTTTAAAGAACAACTTGTTGTACTTCAGCAAACTGTTCAAAAGTCTCACACAATGGAAGAAATCTTTCGGCAGAAGAATAAACAGTTGAAATCCCTATTGGATTCTTCATTCCGCTTGTCAGTTCCCTTGGATAGGGATGACATGATGTTATATAAAGAGAATGAGCATCTCAAACATAAGGATAAG
Source organism: Carya illinoinensis (assembly GCF_018687715.1). Taxonomy (NCBI): domain Eukaryota; kingdom Viridiplantae; phylum Streptophyta; class Magnoliopsida; order Fagales; family Juglandaceae; genus Carya; species Carya illinoinensis. The sequence goes on along the minus strand of NC_056752.1, from coordinate 31,485,868 downwards.
AATCTCAAATTTATGTAAAAAGTATTTATAAAAAATCTCTCTATTTTTATTGACTCTTGTCTATCTTTTGTGAAAATATAGACCAGAGTCAATAAAATGATCTGCTAACTTTTGTGAAAATATCTGCTAACTAATCGTGTGTATTTGTGAACTCTAGTACTATATCGTCTTTCTGCACATGATCTCGAAGAAAATGATATCTTATTTCAATATGTTTAGTTCTAGAATATTGTATTGGGTTCTTTGAAAGATTTATAATACTTATATTGTCACATTTGATTGGAATATGATTATACATGATGTTGAATCCAAGGTTTCAAGTTTTGTGTAATTATATATCTACACATGAATTTTGATGATAACAAATGAATTCAAAGAATAAAAAAGTCTCAAGCTCAATTTGTCTACACAATGGAGTCAAGCACATCAAGGAAACAAGCATGAGCAAGAAGTGAACAAATTCACATTAAAGTAATAGAGTAATGTTGTAATCTCTTCAAAATTCGAAATTAGGATTAATGTTCAAAATTAATATTTTATCATAAAGCATTAAAATAAATTTTTCACATGTGCATGAATATTTTTGAAAATTAAATTTGAAAATTTTGAAAGATAATTGATTGTCATCTTTTACATGTGCATGCCTTGATTAAAGGGTTGAACTTTGAAAATATTAAAGATGATTGATTGTCATCTTTCACATGTGCATATTTTATTTGAATTTTTTCAAAAGTGATTGATGCTTTTTTTGACTTATGCAAAAGGTAGATGATTTTGTTTGAAATATTTGAAAAGTAAAGTGTGCCCCTTTTGTTATATGCAAAAAGTAAAAGATTAGGTTTGAATTTTTTGAAAAGTAAAGGAGCACAAAAAGTAAAAGATTAGGTTTGAATTTTTTGAAAAGTAAAGTGTGCTCCTTTTGTCATATGCAAAAAGTAAAAGATTAGGTTTGAAGTTTTTGAAAAATGAACGATGTTGTCTTTGACAATTGAAAAATAATAACCTTTTATTTGAATTTTTTGAAAAAGTGAATGATGTTGTCTTTGACATGTGAATCTTTTTTAATTTGAATATGAAGTCTCATATGCCTATAAATAGATCATTTGAGAGCTTCACATTCATAATATCTAGAGCATACAACATTCATTCAAAACTTTCATTCTCTCTTCTCTAAGCATTGGGCTTTAATCCTTGTTCATTTTGAGAGATATAGTTTGCGCTGTATTGTTCTTATTTCACTCATTGAGTAGTGTTTTCTGATAACCTACCCACTATCAGCTCTTGTATCAGTAAAAGGATGTGTATAACCCTTGTACGTGTAGAAAGTGTTCTATACGGGGAATAGTTAATCACCACGTGTAAGGTGATTGCAAGTATAGAGGGTGTTCTATATGGATCCTTTGTAGCAGTGTTGTTCAAAGGTGTAATAGGTTTCTATATCCACCTGAAGGAGATTGAATAGTGAATTTGGAGATTCTCAAGGGGTAGCTTGAGGCGAAGACGTAGGCAGTGGGGCCGAACCTTGTTAACATACTGAGTTTGTTTCTCTCTTACCCTTACTCTTTATATTTATTACTATTTCATATTTTGTTTATATTTTATATTGTATATTTGATTTATAATTGTTATTTTTTTAAATACAACTCAATTCACCCCTCCTCTTGTGTTAATCATCTGGGCAACAATTGGTATCAGATCTAGTTGACTTGTACTGTTCATACAGGCAGATCACTCATGGGAACTCTCGCTTGTGACTGTGTCACCGAAGCAAGACTGTCCGACCATGAGTGACGGTGCACCGGTAGAGACGGTGGCTGGCTAGTCTGGTAGGTATAATTGTTAAGTGACATAGGTGCTGCCTATGATTAGTAACAATTGGTATCAGAGCTAAGAGCTCTATTATAAGATTAACTATCTTTGAGTTAAGATCTTATGGCTAACATTGCAGCTTCATTTGGTGAAGGTCAATCTAGCAGTCGGCCTCCACTCTTTTGTGGAGATAATTACTCATTCTGGAAAGTTAAAATGAGAATATTTCTTCAGGCTCAAGGTAGAGAATTTTGGAAATGTATTGTAAATGGATCTTATATTCTAACAAAAGTGGTTGATGGAGTAAAGGTCAAAAATGAAAAAGAAGAGTTTGATCGTGAAGACGATAGACTTTATACTTTAAATTTAACTGCTATGAATTTATTATATAATGCTCTTAATGGAAATGAGTTTAAGGAACTTATGAAGTAACTTATGAAGGAACTTCGCAAGTCAAGGAATCAAGAATTTATATTCTTACTCATGAATATGAAATGTTTAAGATGAATGATGATGAATCTATTTCTAGTATATACACTCGTTTTACTAACATCATAAACAGCTTGACAGCTCTTGGCAAAGTTTATTCCAAGGTGGAGATACTAAGAAAAATTCTCAACTCTTTACCAAACATTGGGAATCAAAAGTTACAGCGATTCTTGAAACTAGAGACCTCAAGAAGCTCGAAATCAATGAACTCATCGGGTCACTTATCATCCATGAGTACATATTGAAAAGAGGAGAAGAAGAAGGAAAGTCAAATAAGAGCTTAGCACTTAAAACTGTTCCTCATGGAAGTGAAAGTGATGAAGATGAGGAAAATGACGATAAAGATGAAGAAGTTGTGATGATAACAAGAAGAATTCAGAGGTTCTTGAAAAAAAATAGAACTTTTCCGAGAAAATCCTTAAAAAAGTTTTCCAAGAAAGATTCAGGTAAAAATGACACTTTAATTTGTTATAAATGCAATAAGCCTGGTCATATCAAGCCAGATTGTCCTCTGCTAAAGAAAGATGAAACAAGGGCAAGAAAGCAATGAAAGCTACATGGGATGATGATTCAAGTAGCTCAGATAGTGAAGCAAGCAATGGAGAATCAGCAAATTTTTGTCTTATGGCTAAAGATGACATTGAGGTAACAAATCTTGATAATATTAAAAATCTTTCATATGAAGAATTGAAAAATGTTTTAGAAAAGGTATACGAGGAATTTAAAAGATTGGGTATCAAGTATACTGCTTTGAAAAAGAAAAATTCTTCTTAAACAAATGAAATTGATATTTTAATAAAAGAAAATATCATTTTGAAAGATGAAAATCTTGAATTGAAGAAGAAGAAAACTGATTTAAAAAATATTGCTGAAAACTTTACAAATGGAAAAAGAAATTTTGAAAAACTTCTTGGTTGTCAAAGATGTGTTTTTGACAAGGCAGGTTTGGAATATATGCCAAAACAAAAATATAAGTCTTATAAAAACTTCTTTGATAATCTTTCTACATCAAAGTCCAATATTCAAAATTCTTTTTATAAAAATAATTTTGTCAAAGAAAGGATACTATTATAATCATTCAAGTTCTTCATATATGTCACATGTTATTTGCAATTTCTGTAATAGAAATGGTCATAATTATCATACTTGTCCTATTAGAAGAAATCATACAATGACTATTAGGGTCATATGGGTACCTAAAAATCTTCTTTCTTCTAATACTAATAAATAAAGGACCCAAAGAACTTGTGTACCAAGAAAAATCATTTTAATTGTTTTTATAGGTATGCATGAAGTCATCCACAAGCAAAAACAAATGGTTTTTAGATAGTGGATGTTCAAGACATATGACGAGAGACAAGACTAAGTTCTTTGATTTTAGATCTAAAGAAGGACACGTGACATTTGGAAATAACTCGAAAGGGAAGATCGTAGGAATAGGTAAAATTGGTAATAAATCTTCTCTCATAATTGAAGATGTTCTACTTGTTGAAGGTCTAAAACATAATCTTTTAAGTATAAGTCAATTATGTGATAAAAGATTTACAGTTACTTTCAAAATGGATAAATGCATTATTTTGAATGATCATGATTGTAATATTTGTTTTATTGCTTTTAGAAGTAACAATATTTATACAATCGATTTTAAAGAAATTACCTCACAAGATGCAATTTGTTTTTCAGCTCAAAATGAAACTAGTTGGTTATGGCATAAAAGACTAGGTCATGCCAACATGGAATTTATTTCCAAACTTTCAAAAAATGATCTTGTGAGAGGTTTACCAAAAACATATTTTCTTAAAGATAAAATTTATGATGCATGCCAATTTGGTAAATAAACAAAAACTTCTTTTAAAACCAAGAAATATATTTCCACTGTTAGACCATTGCAACTGATGCACATAGATCTTTTTGGACCAAATAGAGTTATAAGTTTAGGAGGAAAATATTATGCATTTGTTATTGTTGATGATTTCTCTAGATATACTTGGGTCATCTTTCTTACTCAAAAAGATGAGACACATAATGTCTTTACCAAGTTATGCAAGAGAATTCAAAATGAAAATGGCTATACTATTTCAAGTATCCGAAGTGATAAGGGAAAAGAGTTTGTTAATAAAAATATTGAAACATTTTGTGATGAAAATGGTTTTGTGCATAATTTTTCTGCTCCTCAAACTCCTCAACAAAATGTGGTAGTAGAGAGGAAAAATAGATCTCTTCAAGAGATGGCAAGAACAATGCTCAATGAGAACAACTTGCCTAGTTATTCTTGGGCCGAAGCGGTAAGTAATGCATGTTAGGTTATAAATAGAGTTATGCTAAGGTCTAAGTTGGATAAAACTCCCTATGAGCTTTGGAATGAGAAAAAGCCCAACATTGGTTACTTTCGTGTATTTGGATGCAAATGTTTTATTTTGAATGACATGGATAATTTAGGTAAGTTTGATGCAAAATCTGATGAAGGTATCTTTTTCGAGTATTCTATTAATAGTAAAGCTTATAGAGTATTCAATAAAAAGACTTTGACTGTACAAGAATCTATGCATGTAGTATTTGATGAATCTAATTCTCCACTCTCCAAGAAATCTATTGATGAAGAAACAGGAGGTATAAATAACACAAAAAGTCTCAATCTCAACAAAAAGAAAACAATAGAGGAAGTTCAACATGGAGCCATCAGGAAAGATCATCAAAATTTAATATAAGATGCAACCAAACAGTGGAAATTTGTGAAAGATCATCCAGTGGAACAAATTTTGGAAGAACCTTCATGAGATGTAAGTACTCGATTATCTCTTAGAAATATTTGCAATCATACTACTTTTCTATCTCAAATTAAACCAAAAAATATTGATAACGCACTTCTTGATGAATCTTGGATTCTAGCTATGCAAGAAGAGTTGAATCGATTTGAAAGAAATGATGTTTGGACACTTGTTCCTAGACCCAAAAATCATACTATTATTGGAACAAAATGGGTTTTTAGAAATAAGAAAGATGAGTCCGAAGTCATTACTAGAAATAAGGCTCGACTTGTAGCTCAAGGTTTTAATCAAGAAGAAGGAATCAATTATGATGAGACATATGTATCAGTCGCAAGATTAGAAGCTATTCGAATGCTACTTACATATGCTTGTTATAAAGATTTTAAACCTTTTCAATTAGATGTTAAAAGTGCTTTCTTAAATGGTTTTATAAATGAAGAGGTATATGTTGAGCAACCTCTAGGTTTTGAAAATCATATTTTCCCAAATCATGTTTTCAAACTCACAAAAGCACTATATGGACTTAAACAAGCTCCTAGAGTTTGGTACGAGAGACTCAGTAGTTTCTTGATTGAAAAAAGGTTTTTCAAGAGGAAAAATCAACACAACTCTTTTCATTAAATATGAAAATAATGATATTTTTTTGATTCAGATTTATGTTGATGATATAATATTTGGTGCTACTAATGAAAATATGTGTCAAGTTTTTGCTAAGACTATGCAGGAAGAATTTGAGATGAGCATGATGGGAGAACTTACATTCTTTCTCGGATTACAAATTAAGCAAGCAAAAAGTGGGACATTCATCAATCAATTAAAATATATTAAGGAATTACTGAAGAAGTTTGGGATGGAAAGTGCTAAGGAAATTGGAACACCAATGAGCCCATCAACTAAACTTGATAAAGATGAATCCGGTAAGCTAGTTGACTTGAAAATATATCGATGTATGATTGGTAGCTTATTATATTTAACAGCTAGTAGACCAGATATTATGTTTAGTGTGTGCTTATGTGCACGCTTTAAATCATCTCCAAAAGAATCACATTTAATTGCAGTTAAGCGCATTCTTAGATATCTTAGTGGTACAATTAACCTAGGGTTATGGTACCCTAAGCACACATCTTTCCATCTAATCAGCTACACATATGCAGATTATGCTAGCTGTAAAATAGATCAAAAAAGCACTAGTGGAGCATGTCATTTCTTAGGTCATGCACTATTTTCTTGGTTTAGTAAAAAACAAAATTCTGTTGCACTATCTACTGCTGAGGCAGAATATGTTGCTGCGGGTAGTTGTTGTGCTCAAGTTCTCTACATGAAGCAACAATTTGAAGATTTTAAACTCATGTATAATCACATTACAATCAAATGTGATAATAAAAGTGCTATAAATCTTTCAAAGAACCCAATACAACATTCTAGAACTAAGCATATTGAAATAAGATATTATTTTCTTCGAGATCATGTGCAGAAAGGTAATATAATACTAGAGTTCACAAACACACACGATCAGTTAGCAGATATTTTCACAAAACCTTTATCAGAAGATAGATTATGTATGATCAGAAGAGAAATAGGTATGATACATGCTATGAATATCTCTTAAAAGATAGACCAGAGTTAATAAAAATAGAGATAAATTTTTTAAATACTTTTACATAAACTTGATATTCTTAGTCTCATGTTTGAGACGCTCATTCTCTTCATACAATATCATCTCATTCTTATCCATGGGAACCGGCAAACGGAATGAAGAATCTAATAAAGATTTCAACTGTTTATTCTTCTGCTGAATAATTCATTCCTTTGTGTGAGACTCTTGAACAATTCGTTGAAGTACAACAATTTGTTCTTTGAACTTTTCAACTTCATGATTTTTGGCTTGTAACCGCTGGGAAAAAGCAACAATAGAGGAAGAGTAGCGAGTCTCAAAACTCACCAAGTCATAGATAGCATCAGAATCTAACTTATTAGCCAAATTATTATTTTCTTGCTGCAACATGACACCAATGGCAGCTGCAGAAAAGACAGTAGGTTGAGGTGCAGAATGCCTCAAGGATGGATCTAGAGAAATGTTAGAAGAATGAGCCATTGAGAAAAGAATAGAATGCTTAAAACGAGAATGTTGAAGGAATGCAGATGAGTTATAGAGATGAGAAGAAAACTTGATGCGGATTGGATGAACTTTAAGACTGATTTTATAGAGATAGTATAAAGAACCAGATAAGTTATCATCCAAGTCAAAAAGCAATGTGATTTTTTTTCCGATCGATGAAAATGACATTTTTTAGAAACTCGGAGCCTTCAATCTCGTTTTTCAATAACATCAAGCGATTTTTTCAAATCTCCAGCCACACTTGTCTGGTAACGGACGGATCAAATTTATTTATTTATTTATTTTCAACTATCTACAGTGTCTACTAACGCACCGTTTTCTTCAGGTCCATTTACTTGTTGTGGATCCTTTTTAATGATGCTAAAAGGAGGAGAAGTGTTAGATTAGAACATTAACATTGTTTGAATTGCTAAACTTATTATATATGCTTAGAATTATATTTATACTTTTGCTTGAAAAACTAACGCACATTCTCAGGGGGAGCTTAAGTATCAATACAGGCTTCAGGTTCTATCAAATATTTGCCATCATCAAAAGGGGGAGATTGTTGAACCCAAGGTTTCAAGTTTTGTGTAATTATATATCTATACATGAATTTTGATGATAACAAATGAATTCAAAAAATAAAGAAGTCTCAAGCTCAAGTTCTCTACACAATGGAGTCAAGCACATCAAGGAAACAAGCATGAGCAAGAAGGGAACAAGTTCACATTAAAGTTATAGAGTAATGTTGTAAATCTCTTCAAAATTCGAAATTAGGATTAATGCTCAAAATTAATATTTTATCATAAAGCATTAAAATACATTTTCCACATGTGCATGAATATTTTTGAAAATTAAATTTGAAAATTTTGAAATATGATTGATTGTCATCTTTTACATGTGCATGCCTTGATTAAAGAGTTGAACTTTGAAAATATTAAAGATGATTGATTGTCATCTTTCACATGTGCATATTTTATTTAAATCTTTTCAAAAGTGATTGATACTTTTTTTGACTTATGTAACAGGTAGATGATTTTGTTTGAAATATTTAAAAAGTAAAGTGTGCTCCTTTTGTCATATGCAAAAAGTAAAAGATTAGGTTTGAATTTTTTGAAAAGTAAAGTGTGCTCATTTTGTTATATGCAAAAAGTAAAAGATTAGGTTTGAAGTTTTTGAAAAATGAACGATGTTGTCTTTGACAATTGAAAAAGAATAACCTTTTATTTGAATTTTTTGAAAAAGTGAATGATATTATCTTTGACATGTGAATCTTTTTTAATTTGAATATGAAGTCTCATATGCCTATAAATAGATCATTTGAGAGTTTCACATTCACAACATCCAGAGCATATAACATTCATTCAAAACTTTCATTCTCTTTTCTCTAAGCATTGAGCTTTAATCCTTATTCATTTTGAGAGATATAGTTTGCATTGTATTGTTCTTATTTCATTCATTGAGTAGTGTTTTCTGATAACCTACCCACTATCAGCTCTTGTATCAGTAAAAATGTGTGTATAACCCTTGTGCGTGTAGAAAGTGTTCTACACGGGGAATAGTTAATCACCATGTGTAAGGTGATTGCAAGTGTAGAGGGTGTTCTACACGGATCCTTTGTAACGGTGTTATTCAAAGGTGTAATAGGTTTCTATCTCCACCTGAAGGAGGTTGAATAGTGAATTTGGGGATTCTCAAAGGGTAGCTTGAGGCGAGGATGTAGGTAATGGGGCCGAACCTCGTTAACATACTGAGTTTGCTTCTCTCTTAACCTTACTCTTTATATTTATTATTGTTTCGTATTTTGTTTATATTTTATATTGTATATTTAATTTATAATTATTATTTTTTAAAATACAACTCAATTCACCCCCTTCTTGTGTTAGTCATCTGGGCAACACATGAGTTTAAAATCTTCAAGTTGTTGCTTCATGTAAAGAACTTGAGCACAATAATTACCCGCAGCAACATATTCTGTCTCAGCAGTAGATAATGCAACAGAATTTTACTTTTTATTAAACCAGGAAACTAGTGCATGACCTAAGAAATGACATGCTTTACTAGTGCTTTTTTTATCAATTTGCAACCAGCATAATCTGCATCTGTGTATCTGATTAGATTGAAAGATGTGTGCTTTCTTTTGGAGATGATTGAAAGCATGCACATAAGCACACACTAAACATAATATCTAATCTACTGGATGTCAAATATAATAAGCTACCAATCATACCTCAATATACCTTCGAATCAACTAGCTTACCGATTCATTTTTATCAAGTTTAGTGGATGGGCTCATTGGTGTTCCAATTTTCTTAGAACCTTTCATCTCAAACTTCTTGAGCAATTCTTTAATATACTTTGATTGATTGATGAATGTCCCAATTTTGACTTGCTTAACTTATAATCCGAGAAATAATGTAAGTTCTCTCATCATACTCATCTTAAATTCTTCCTGCGTAGTCTTAACAAAATCTTGGTACATATTTTCATTAGTAGCACTGAATATTATATCACCAACATAAATCTGAACTAAAAGAATATCATCATTTTTGTATTTAATGAAAATAGTTGTGTCGATTTTTTTTCTTGAAAAACTTTGTTCAATCAAGAAATCACTAAGTCTCTCGTACCAAGCTCTAGGAGGTTGTTTAAGTCCATATAGTGCTTTTGTGAGTTTGAAAACATGATTTGGAGAAATATGATTTTCAAAATCTGGAGGTTACTCAACATATACCTCTTCATTTATAAAACCATTTAAGAAATCACTTTTAACATCCATTTGAAAAAGCTTGAAATCTTTATAACAAGCATATGCAAGTAGCATTCAAATAGTTTCTAATCTTGCGACTGGTACATATGTCTCATCATAATCGATTCCTTCTTCTTGATTGAAACCTTTGGCTACAAGTTGAGCCTTATTTCTAGTAATGACTCCGGACTCATCTTTCTTGTTTCTAAAAACTCATTTTGTTCCAATAATAGTATAATTTTTAGGTTTAGGAACAATTGTCCAAATATTATTTCTTTCAAATTGATTCAACTGTTCTTACATAGCTAGAATCCAAGATTCATCAAGAAGTGATTCATCAATATTTTTAGATTTAATCTGAGATAGAAAAGTAATATGATTGCAAATATTTTTAAGAAATGATCGAGTGCTTACACCTCGTGAAGGTTCTCCCAGAAGTTGTTCCACTGTTTGGTTGCATTTTGTATTAAATTTTGATGATCTTTCTTGATGTCTCCATATTAGACTTCTTTTATTGTATTCTCTTTGTTGAGATTGAGACTTTCCGTATTATTTATACATCATGTTTCTTCATCAATGGATTTCTTGGAGAGTAAATAATTAGATTAATCAAATATTATTTGCATAGATTCTTGTACAGTCAAAATCTTTTTATTGAATACTTTACAATTTTTACTATTAGTAGAATACCCGAAAAAAATACATTTATCAGATTTTGCATCAAACTTGCCTAAATTATCCCTGTCTTTGAAAATAAAACATTGGCATCCAATTACATGAAAGTAATAAATGTTGGACTTTTTCTTATTCCAAAACTCATAGGAGGTTTTATCTAATTTAGACATTAGTATAACTCTATTTATAACATAACATGCAGTACTTACCATTTCAGCCCAAAAATAATTAGGCAAGTTGTTCTCATCAAGTATTGTTCTTGCCATTTCTTGAAGAGATCTATTTTTCCTCTCTGCTACCCCATTTTGTTGAGGAGTTCGAGGAGCAGAGAAATTATGTACAAAACTATTTTCATAACAAAAAGTTTCAATATTTTTATTAACAAACTCTTTTCCCCTATTACTTCGAATACTTGAAATAATATAATCCTTTTCATTTTAAATTCTCTTGTATAACTTGATAAATGCATTATGTGCCTCATCTTTATGACCAAGAAAGATGACCTAAGCATATCTAGAGAAATCATCAACAATAACAAATGCATAATATTTTCTCCCTAAACTTACAACTCTATTTGGTTAAAAAAGATCCATATGTATCAGTTGCAGTGGTCTAGTAGTGAAAACATATTTCTTGGTTTTAAAAGAAATTTTTGTTTGTTTACCAAATTGGCATGCATCACAAATTTTATCTTTAAGAAAATTTATCTTTGGTAAACCTCTCACAAGATCATTTTTTGAAAGTTTGGAAATAAGTTCCATATTGGCATGACCTAGTCTTTTATGTCATAGCCACATAGTTTCATTTTGAGTTGAAAAACAAATAGTATCTTGTAAGTTAATTTCTTCAAAATCGATTGTATAAATATTGTTGATTCTAAAGTAATAAAACAAATATTGCAATCATGATCATTTAAAATAATGTACTTATCTATTTTTAAAATAATTGTAAATCCTTTATCACATAATTGACTTATGCTCAAAAGATTATGCTTTAGACCCTCAACAAGTAGAACATCTTTAATTATGAGAAAATATTTATTACTAATTTTACCTATTTCCACGATCTTTCCTTTTGAGTTGTCTCCAAATGTCACGCGTCCTTATTTTTTACATCTAATATCAAATAACTTAGTCTTATCTCTCGTCATATGTCTTGAATATCCACTATCTAAAAACTATTTATTTTTACTTGTGGAGGACTTCATGCATACTTATAAAAACAATTAAAATGATTTTTCTTAGTACCCAAGTTCTTTGGGTCCTTTATCTATTAGTATTAGAATAAACAAGATTTTTAGGTACCCATATATCCCTAATAGTTATTGTATGCTTTCTTCTAATAGAACAATTATGATAATTATAACCATTTCTATTACAAAAATTGCAAATAGGATATGGCATATATAAAGAATTTGAGTGATTATAATAATATCTTTCTTTGACAAAATTATTTTTATAAAAAGAATTTTGAATACTGGAATTTGACGTAGAAGGATTATCAAAAAAGTTTTTATAAAGTTTGTATTTTTGTTTTGGCATATATCCCAAACCTGTCTTGTCAAAAACACATCTTTGACTACGAAGAAATTTTTTAAAATTTCTTTTTCTATTCGTAAAGTTTTCAATAATATTTTCTAAAGAGAAATCCTGGGGACCTGTCCGGCTGTTAAAACCAAAATAACAACCCTCCAATAACCATGTGCCACGTAAGAGGTTTATTCGACAAAATCTGAATCTGCATACACCCGATTAGAGGACTCTCCCCTCTCTTACTCCTTCGTATTCCCTTTCTCCCTCGCTCTTTCCACTCAACCCCTGAAGCTCTCGACCCCTTCATCCCGCACGGCGTTGGACCCAAACGGTGGCAGAGCTCAATTTAGACGATGACGAAGACCCAGACGATAATCTCTCTCAATAATCTTTTTCAGTTTTTGCTCTTTTAATTTCTCTATCGGCGCTCTGTCGGTAATCTTTCCCAGTTTTTGAGTTTTGAAATTTATCTCTTAGTTTTGTTACTATCATGATTGTCTCTCGGTGATTTTGTTATCTTCTCATTACCAAGGATTTCTCTTCTTAATCTCATGTCTATGACTTCGATGTATCAATTTGAGGGATGGACATGAAGCCCTAATTAGAACGACAATGGAGTTTCTTACCAGATCAAAAGAACAAAAAAAACAACTCTTGATCCTCATTCTAGCCTCTATTCAGTAGGATAAGGGCAGTGGAAAATAACTGGGTGTTTGAGAATGGTTTGTTGGAAGAAATTTAGTAGTTCATTAGGGGTTTCTTTATCTGAAGTTTCTTTATCCGTGTAGGTCAGATGGTCTGAAAAAATGGAGATGTCGGCGTCGGACTGAGATGGTGGTGGTCGAACTAAGCTTTGTTGGGCAGCAAGGATTGATGGCTGTGCAAAGTGACGCTGAGCTTGGAGCGAAGACAGAATGAACCTGAGAGCGAATGGAGATGCTAATTTCTGTGTAGTGCTTCTAGTGATCATGTGTGGTGAGGTGTAAAATATTTATGATATTTCAGCTTACGTGTCGCCTTATGAATGGCGGGCTGCTTTTCAGGCTTTGACAGACGGACCACTCCACAACGCCTCGCTTTTCTAAATCTGTTTTCTTCTTCTTCAACTCAAAACGATGCTTTTTTTTCTTAAAATATTAATTTCGTTTGTTAAAGAAGAATTTTTCTTTTTCAAAACAGTATACTTGATATCCAATTTTTCAAGTTCCTCATATACCTCTTCTAAAATATTTTACAATTTTTTATATGAAGGATCTTTAATATTATTAAGATTTGTTACCTTAAAGTCATCTTTAGTCATAAGACAAAAATTTGTTAATTCTTCATTACTTGCTTCACTATCTGAATTATTTGAATCATCATACCATGTAGCTTTTAATGCTTTCTTGCTCTTGTTTCAATCTTTCATTAGTAGAAGACAATCTGGTTTGATATGTTAAGGCTTATTGCATTTATAACAAATTAAAGAATCGTTTTTACCTGAATCTTTTTTGGAAAATGTCTTGAAAGATTTCATTAGAGGAGGTTTATTTTTCTTTAAGAACCTCTTAATTTTTTTTGTTATTATCGCAACTTCTTCATCTTTGTCGTCATTTTCCTTATCTTCATCACTTTCACTTTCATGAAGAACAACTTTAAATGTCAAGCTCTTTTTTGGCTTTCCTTCTTATTTTCTCTCTTTTCAATGTGTACTCATGGGTGATAAGTGACCCGATGAGTTCATTCACTTCGAGTTTCTTGAGGTCTCTAACTTCAAGAATCACTGTTACTTTTGATTTCTAGCGTTTTAGTAGAGAGTTAAGAATTTTTCTTACTATCTCTACCTTGAAATAAATTTTGCCAAGAGCTGTCAAACTGTTTATGATATTAGTAAAAAGAGTGTACATATTAGAAATAGATTCATTATCATTCATCTTAAACATTTCATATTCATGAGTAAAAATATAAATTTTTTATTCCTTTACTTGCGAAATTCCTTCATAAGTAACATCCATGTTATCCCAAATTTCATTTACCGTAACGCAAGTCATTATTCTTTTAAATTCATTTCTACTAAGAGCATTATATAATAAATTCATAACAATTAAATTCAATGTATAAAGTCTATCGTCTTCACAATTAAACTCTTATTCTTCATTTTTTACCTTTACTCCATCAATTACTTTTGTTGGAATATAAGGTCCATTTACAATATATTTTCAGATTTCTTAACTTTGACCCTGAAGGAATATTCTCATTCTAACTTTCCAGAATTAGTAATTGACCCCACAAAATAGTGGAGGCCGACTGCTAGATTGACCTTCACCAAATGAAACTACAATGTTAACTATAAGATCTTAATTCAAAAGATAGTTAATCTTATAACAGAATCATTGCTCTGATAATAATTGTTGCCCAGATGACTAATATAAGAAGGGGTGAATTGGGTTATATTTGAAAAATTAACAATTATAAATCAAATATATAATATAAAATAAAATACGAAATAGTAATAAATATAAAGAGTAAGGGTAAGAGAGAAGCAAACTCAGTATGTTAACGAGATTCGGCCTCACTGCCTATGTCCTCGCCTCAAGCTACCTCTTGAGAATCTCAAAATTCACTATTCAACCTCCTTTAGGTGAAAATAGAAACCTATTACACTTTTGAACAACACCGCTACAAAGGATCCGTGTAGAACACCCTCTACACTTACAATCACCTTACATGTAGTGATTCAACTATTTCCTGTGTAGAACACTTTCTACACGTAAGAGCTGATAGTTGGTAGGTTATCAGAAAACACTCCTTAATGAGTGAAATAAGAATAATACAGCGCAAATTATATCTCTCTCAAAATGAATAAGGTTTAAGGCTCAATTCTTAGATAATAGAGAATGAAAACTTTGAATGAATGTTGTGTGCTCTTGGTGTTGTGAATGTGAAGCTCTCAAATAATTTATTTATAGGCATATGAGACTTCATATTCAAATTTAAAAATATTCACATGTTAAAGATAATATCATTCACTTTTCAAAAATTTTAAATCTAATCTTTTTACTTTTTGCATATGATAAAAGGAGCATATTTTACTTTTCAAATTTTTCAAACAAAATCATTTACCTTTTGCATAAGTCAAAAAAAACATCAATCACTTTTGAAAATATTTAAATAAAGCATGCACATATGAATGATGACAATCAATCATCTTTACTATTTTCAAAATTTTCAAACAAAATAATCTACTTTTTGTATAAGCAAAAAGAACATGAATCACTTTTGAAAATATTCAAATAAAGCATGCACTAGGCTTACAACTCGAGTCTACACTAGCGGGTTTGTGCCTGACTCGACCCAACTATCTAAATATAAGGCGCTAATCCGACCCGAGATGACCCGTCAAAACGAAATCCAGTCGAACCCGTATTACCCGATCTGGTCTTAAATTTAATTTTAAAAAGAAAAAAGGGCAAATTGAACCCTCTTTTTTCTTCTTCGACACAGGGACCTTGTTCCCACGCTAAGCCGATTTTCCAACTTTACATTTTCTTGGAAACCAAACAATAAGTAAACCTTAAAATCTCAAATGGTCTTTGGCAAAAATTCAAAAACTACAAAAAAAAAACCCCTTCACCTTCGAACCAATAATTTTCTCATGTGTAAATCGGAGGGAAGCATAAAACATGTGATTTGAGCAAAACCCCAACATCTCTTAGCTCCAACATCAATGCCCTAAAAAAATAGGCTTAGCTTAGTTTGATCACCACCAACGTGGCAAGTTCTCTTAGCTGTAGCAGTAGTTGGATCCACTAGTTCTCGTTGCCAAACACCTCTTTGGCCCTAATTATACCGATGATCCCACCCCGAGTATTGTTCCCCAACAGACTGACAATCCATTCCACGCACCGAGTGCTTGTGAATTTGTGATGGCTTTCAAAGCGAACAGGATGGGATCCTTTGGTTTTCCAACTCTGGTTCCCAGTGGATTTGGATTGAAGAACTTGAGGATTCAGAAGGAGGCTCGGGTTAAGAAATCTGGTAGTCTTAGAGAGAGTGGGGTAGATGAAGAAGTGCGTGAACTTGAGAGTGGGCAGATCTAGACCTTTGTTAGGAACAACGACCACAAACGACATGGTGCACTGGTGGGCGGTGGCAGCGGTTTGTAAAACTTGAGAGGAAGAGCTTGAAAATGAAACACTTGCATCAGACCTATCAGTTTCGACTGATATTACTTTCTATCAGCCCGTAAGAGATCTGGATCCGAAGAACTCGACATTTTTCGAGTGGGCTGAAGTCGGTTGATGCGGACGGATTGGCCTAAGGCCTCTTATGCACAGGCTTAGCATGCATATGTGAAAGATGACAATCAATCATCTTTAATATTTTCAAAATTCAAACTTTTAATCATGTCATGCACATGTGAAAGATGACAATCAATCATCTTTCCAAATTTTCAAATTTAATTTTCAAAATATTCATGCATATGTGAAAAATGTATTTTAATGCTTTATAATAAAATATTAATTTTGAACCTTAATCCTAATTTTGAATTTTTAAAAGATTTACAACATTACTCTATGACTTTAATGTGAATTTGTTCCCTTCTTGCTCATGCTTGTTTCCTTGATGTGCTTGACTCCATTGTGTAAACAACTTGAGGTTGAAACTCTTTTATTCTTTGAATTCATTTGTTACCATCAAAATCCATATGTAAATATATAATTACACGAAATTTGAAATCTTGGGTTCAACACTCTCTAAAAGAGATAAGAGAGCTAACCTCATGGCCCTATGGTGCATTTGAATCTATCTATTTACAAGAGACAAGAAAGCTAGCCGCATAGCCATGCGGTGCTTGTTTGACCTAAACAGCTCCATAAGAGCAATGAATATCCTGTGGTACTTATCTGGCCTAAACGACTCTAGAAGAATAGTGAATATTTCGCTAAAACTATGTTATACACAGGAACTCCATAATAGCACAACTCCAGAAGAGTAGTAAATTTAATATTTTAAAGATTTTGAATTAATATAGCCAATATGTTCACCAAAACATTACCGACTACATTATTTAAAGAGTTGGTACACAATATTGAGATGCATCAACGCAATGACCTTTCACTATAAAAGACATTAAAACTCTACGTACATTTGAGGGGGAGAAAATAATCAGACGGATTATATTCTTTTTCCTTCATTAAGATTTTACTCCACTAGTTTTTTCTTTGTAAAGTTTTAATGAGACAATCTTAAAGCATTTAAAAACACATTAGAATGATTTACTCGTTTTTCTTTGCCACAAGTTTTTTTCACTAGATTTTCTTGGGCAAAGTTTTAATGAGGCATATTCTTTGTGTATGGTCATCCAATGGGGTGTTATAAATATATGTATTTGATAGATGACCATGTAGACTATACCTTATTGTGCTTGTTATACATGTGATTTGGTTGGTATAACAAACTATAGATTTGTTGTGCATATGATAGTTTATTATGCATGTGACTTAGTTGGCACAACAAACCACTATGGAGTTGTCTATAAAAGGATGTCTTGAGGATCATTTGGAATACACAAGAAAAGAAGAGTAGTGAATGATATTGAGCTATTGAAAATTCAAATATATTGTAATCTCTCAATTTTCCTACTTCTTTTTTTTTTTTTTTTTGCAATCTTTAAATCATTTATTATTTCTCTTTAGCTTTATAACAAGTAGAACTTTTTTACAAATCATTGACTACAAGCCAATAGCAAGTGAGAGGACTGGAAGTAAAAACAAAGAAATGAAATGAGGATAAAATGAGAGAGAAATAATAAAATATTATTTACATAGTGAACTGTATTCGTTACAAGCAGCGAGCTCACCGTAGATAAATGAGAGATATAGATGGGATAGATAATATGTGGGACCTTCGTTTTAAACAAATATTTGGATGAAACTTGTGTTTTACATAGGAGTGGCTCTATAGCCACATATGGGAGATCCTTGTCAATATTTTTTGTTTTTTTTTTTCTTTCTTTTTATACATATTTTTAACACTTTTTATTATTAAAAATATTTTTTAAATTATTAAATAATAAAAAAAATTGTTGGTATTCCCGTCGGGATGCCCCGTACGTAAGAGCAGAATTTCTCTCTACACAAGTCATTAAGGCTGAAAAAGAAGGCATTGGAGTTTGGACACCCACCATCCTTTCGGTTGTAGTTGGGATAGAAACGATAGAATGTCTTGAGTAAGCCGCTGGTTTTATTTTTTATAAATAAAAATTTAGACATATGACAAATATATATATTTAAATCATTAAGGACCGAGCGATTATTAAATCCAAATTCCTCATCATACACCTTATAAAAGACGAGAGGCTGATAATACAACAAATCACATCAATTACAACTTTAGGTGGCTCACAGCTACTTGATTTGATACGACAACTCCTCTTAAAGCGATATGTATAATTTTGACCGTTGTCCAGGTCAAAGTTTACGTGGCAGTACCCCCTTAAGATCATTCCTAACTGATATTGCATAGATATCTTTTTCTTATAATTTAAGAACAAATTTAGAAATTTTATCAAAATTATCTCTACATGCGAATTTTTATTTTAAAAAAAGTATTTATGAAATATTAAGTAATTTTTCATATTCATTTCAAATTATTTTTTATCAATATTTTATTTTAATCATCTATACTTTCTATCATATTTATATACTTTCAATCATATACACCTTTTATCATATTCATATTTGTTATAATTTTAAATAATAAGTTTAAAAATAATTTAAATAATTACGAAAATATAAAAAAATAATTTTAAAAATATTATCATACCCAAAAAAAATAATTAATTTTTTTAAAATTTTATTAGAGTAATAGTTTAAAACATAAGAAAAAATATTGAGTAATTAAGTTTATAAATAGAAGTGAGAGAAAAAAGTAATAAAGAAATAATAGATAAATATTATTTTAATAGAATAGAGAAAGTATAGGGAATGAGATGTAGAGGGTTATTAAAAGATGAGTAAAATTTAAGAAAAAATTTTAGAAAATCATTTTTAGTTAAATTATAAAAAATTTTATGGAGAACCTAATGTGAATGCTCTAATAGATCTATTCATATATTGATAATGGTACATTTATTCTTATTTTACTACTATTTTATCATCTAATTATTTTTTTCCTTTTTAACTATTTAAATCTGGATTAAATATCTTAGAAAATGAGATTTTCACATAATCTAAAAATAAATAAATTTAATTAATTAACGTAATCGTATAATTTAATTATCCACGTGTCACCACGACAATGAGGAGCTGCGTATTGCTACCAACATATGCTTAGCATTAAATGTCTCTTTTGAATATTTAGAATATTTTAAAAATTATATAAATAGTAGTTAAATCATTTGAATTAAGATGATTTATTGAATTTTAAAAAATAAGAGACACAAAATTGAATAAAATTATTATAAAATAAAAATATTATTTAAATATAATTTTTATTTTAAAGTTTAAAAAATTTTCATTGTTTTTTATGTTTTACTTAAAAGTTTTAAAAAGTTATATTGAATTTTGTGGATTTATTTTTGTACCATTTCTTTACGACTAAAAAATCATTTCTCTTATATGTTTGGTAACCCAATGCTCCACTTTTTCATCATCAAAACCACCTTAGCCAATTATATATGATCTATAAGAAAATTTATATACCAAACTCATCTCATAAAACCGGTTCCACAAGAAAGAGTTGTTTATTGCTTATAAACATACTCAAGACCTTGTTCATAGGTAATGTGAGATTTATTCCTTAATATTCTCCTTCATGTACTTGTCAATATTTTTTCTAATTCTTGTCATAAGGTAAGTAGTATAAACTCTTATTTGTCTTGTTATAGGTTATGATATTATGAAAAAATTCATGAATTTAACTCATTTCATAAAACTGGTTCTATAAGAGAGAGTTGTTCATTATTTATAAATATGCATAAAATCTTATCTACAGACAATGTAAAATTTATTTATCAAGAATCATAATCCCCACCCCCCGCAAGGGTAAAGTTGAGTGAGTGGCAGAGATTATAGCTGAAATTAAGCCTAATGGCTCAATATGCGAGCCTACCTAAATCTTCAAAGGGGTAAAAATTATAAAGCATTAATTTTATAATAAACCCCAATAATACATAGGCGTATAAATCATGAGTATTGTATTTGTTGTTTTGATGGTAATGGGGTTGGAAGTGTATAAGCATGTATTGATTGAGATTAATTTCATATTTGACTAAGGTTCGAGGATTTTGATTACATCTGGTCAACTATTTCACTCTCCACGTGGTGCTCATCTGGTCAACAATAAACTTTGAATGGCTTACCAAACAAAATGTTTATTTATAGAAGAGAGTTGAGACTCGCACATCACTTTTATATTTTTAAAATTTTTCTTTTGATTTTACGTTGGCTATTTTTTTATTTTTTATTTTTTTATTATGATTCTTGGAGTTTGCTATTTACAAGTCAGTGATGTGTAAAAGAATACTTACTGTGAAATTATTAAAATTATCAAAAATATGAATTATTTTATTTTCAAGTTGTGTATAGAATACACCATTTACCTAATTTAAATAATTAAATTTTATTTATAATATATAAATTTTAAAATTAATTTTTTAATTCGAATTATATTATATAAACAGTTTATTAAATGTGCTCTATACACTAATTTAAAAATAGAATTTTTCTTAAAAATATACAATGATTGGAAAAGGAGACAGAGATGTGCATGTGGCTGAGACGAGGGAGCAAAACGAAAATTGCTCTCTAGAAGTTGCTCACATCAATTGATGTAGCCAGACCAAGCTTTTGACAGTCCTCCATAGCTTCCCATATAGATATGATGTCTAGGGGAAGAATGTCCTCCTTCTGCGGAGGTATTTCAATTTCCCCCGTAGGCAAGCTTAAAGGCCAGTGAATGAGATAAAGATCAATGTACTCCAACTATTGATTGCTACACAGGTGATCGATATTGATAACAAACAAAACTACCCTTATTCAGTGACTTCGCACAAACATACACACAAATGTTTGCCATACATCAGAGTTGAAAAGAGAAAAAGAGAACCCAAAACAAAGAGAGAAAAATCCAAAGAAGTGAAAGTAGAAAGATCAATGCATGGTTTAATTACATGAGGGCTTTCTTTAGTCCAGGGAGGACACGATCGTGGTGTGCTTCTGGTTTTCATAACAGCTGCTAGGAGCAGAAGCTGTTGAAGAAGAGCTTGTGGCAGTTAATCTGTTATTGATGGTAATAGAATCAATATGAGTTGGAACTCTCCATTAATTCTGGGAGCGAGTCCATGGATCTTTTTGAGTTTTTGTTTGGTTTTTCTTGGATCTTAGAGCAACAGTAGCTTTTTTCCTAGGAAATTGTGATGATGTTGTATTTCTTGGCTTCTGTGATCTTATGCTTAAGCTCACTGTTTCTAGTTCTAGGATTTTGCTTCTTAAAATTAGAAGAAAAAGTATAGTTACAAATATACTTCTGTATTAATATGTGCACTAATTTATTATAATTGGTTAAAAAATAAATTTTATTAAAAATAATGTTAATTTAAATTTTAAGTATAAAAAAATCAATATTAATATGTAGATTAGTATGCGATTTTATTTGTATATAACAAAATTCAAGCTAGAATAATCTGAGGACAATGGATGAGTCGTCTATTTTATTCAAAGGCGTGGGAAAAAAAATTAAAAAAAAGAAAAGAAAGATGAGATTTGGGAGAGGGGAAACAAAGAAGGATCGAAAATGGATATGAGAAGCCGATGCTTTCTTTTTTTTCTTTATGGTTTTTTTTTTTTTAAATTAAAAAAATGCTGACAGGATCAGGCGACGTCCCTTTTACGCAAATTCGTTCCCAAAATGCTTGAGCATAGCATTTTTAAATAAAAATAAAGGAAAACTAATACTTTTATAACAATATTACCTTTATGCCACTTTTTAAATTATTCTTTATTAACTCATAGGTTTATTTTGGAGGAATATTTTAATTATACAATAATTTTATAAAAATAAATTTACAGATTGATATGACTTAATATCATATATATATATATATATATATATTATATTGTAAATTTATTTTTATTATAAAATACATATATAATGTGTAATATAAAATCAATTCAATTTATGAATTTAATGTTATAAATTCTCTTGACAACCGTAACACTTCTCTTTATTTTATTCCCATGGACTTTCAAGTCACATATCATTCTGCCTTTGCAAGTAGCCCCGCAGTGATGACTTTCCCTACCATTTGCGTGTTGAATGATGATGAGGAACGTGAACAAGTTCTGGACTTAATTGTTTTAAGAAGAATATTAGCCTCAGATTTTGTTTTTATATATTTTAAAGACCACTAGTGTCGATTATATCGATAAATGTGACGGAAATAATAAATTTTAAAATTTTATTTTATTTGATAAAATAGTCAATTTAGAATGCAATTTATCATCATTGTCTAAAAACTATGCCATACGATTTCAAGCTTGTCTTAATTCTGATCTCAAGTTGTTAATTAGATGCCGTTTGGATAATGAGTTAATTGGACGTCGTTATAAAATTTGAAAAAGTTGAATTATTTATTATATTTTATATAAGAATTTAATAAAGTTGTAATGATGAGATGAGATGAAACACTTTTACTATCCGTTTTCAAACCAAGGATATTGTGGATTAGTATTAGAGGTCCATTTAATACCTTGGCTCAATTGTAAATTATAGTAATAAGCGTGACCCAAACTAGAGGTTAAAGGCCCACGAAAGCTGATATCCCATTGGCTAATAAAACAGATAAACATTAATATGGTGAATATATTACTCCTACTATTTAGGAGAAGAATGAACAGATGAGCATCACGAGAAAGTAATCTAGTCATAGTACTCATCCAATATTTCTCCACGCTATATCTAAGAGCTTTAGGTAACCCAAAAACACCTTGGTCATATACTTAAATTATTATAAACTACTTTTCACTAACTTAAGCATCGGAGTAATTGCAAGCGTCCAGCGCAATCAACCCTTGATTTGCAGATTGGCAATTACGTTAGGTGGTGGGACACGTCCTTTACAGTGGTGCCGTTTGTGGGATCTTGACTTCCTTAATTTCAATTTCTCATTAGACGAAAACGTGGTTCCTACATGCCAACTGTAACTTGTTCTCTAGTAAACCGTGAATCAAAGATGCTACTTACCGCCATGGAAGCACAATTGGCAATAACGGAGGAAAAATTGAAGATGGCATTAGACGCCATGGAGACCCTAAAGAAAGAAAACGAAGATCTAAGGCAAAAGAATGTAGAACTTAGTGACACAGTCATGCCCAACCACAGTGAACAGGGAAAGGGAGAAGCACATAGTAATGGGGGCCCAAACCAGAGGGATGAAGAGAAGAAGGAGATGTATGATAAATTGCGTAGCTTGGCTAAGAAGTACGAAGAGATGGTGAAGAGGATGGAAGGACCTTCATCAGTAGAGTGCTTGCTAAACGGAACCAATTTGCTGTACAGTGAGAAGATTATGGCCATGATGCTTTCACCAAAATTCAAAGTACCATAGATAGAGATGTATGATGGATCCAAAGACCCAGGGGATGACTTGGAGAATTTTAAGGCACACATAATGCTACACGGCTTTCCTGGAGATATTGCCTGCCGAGTTTTTCCTCTAATCCTGAAGGGGATGGTGAGAGGATGGTTTGGAACACTTCAACCCTGGACTATAGAAATTTTTTAAGAGTTAACCAAGCAATTCTTAACTCAGTTCATGCCGAATATAAGGCATTGGCGCCCAACCGCTTACCGTTTGACGGTTAAACAAAGAGAAGAGGAGAATCTAAATATGTGCCTCACCCGCTTCAACAAAGAAAGGTTAACAAAGAATGATTAGAACGAGAAGATTACCTTTGCCACCCTCATGGGTGGAATCTGGCCACACAGCCCCTTCATGGCCGAATTGGCCAGAAAGACCTCTTCTACCTTGAGAGAATTCATGGATAGAGCAGACGACTTCGTTAACGCTGAAGACACACTAGAAGCCTTGGTGGATCTGGGTAAAGGGGAACACAAAACTGAGTGGAAAAGCAACCACGGTGACAAAAAAACCCACATCGAATCATCAAGATAGAAGATGAGAAAGGCAGCCAGAGCATCACAACAGATTGATACACAACAATATGAATGTACAAGAAAAAAAGGAGACAGTCAGGGAACATCACCAAGCTAGAATGGGTAGTCATTACTGCAAGTACCACCAAACAAGTTCACATTGGATGGAAGATTGCATAACTATAAGAAAAGAGTTACTGAATTAGCAGGCACAGGAGCGTTAGAGCAAATGGTCATGGAACGTTCGAAGCCTAAACGACATTATGAGCCAGCACACAATCCCAAAAGGAGTAGTAGTTTCGTTAGGCGGCAGCAGCATCGGGATAATACCTGTGGTAATGATAGAGATAGAGCGCCCCTAAAGAATGATAGGGACAGGATGCTCATAGGGGAGATCCGAACGATAGCAGAAGGATTTGCTAGAGGCTTCGTCTCTTCATCCAGTCTAAAGGCGCATGCACAAAAAGTAACGTATGAAGAAGTATATGTGGTGGAGAGGGCCCCAAAGTATCAGAAGCTTAATCCTCAGACAACCATATCCTTCGGGGAGAAGGATCGAGAAGGGTTGTTATACCACACGACAATGCTTTAGTAGTCACTCTCCTAGTTGCCAACTATATGACCAGGCAGATACTTATTGACAACAGCAATTCAACAGACATATTTTTCTGGGAGGCCTCACAAAAATGGGTATAAATGAAAATAAGTTAAGACATCGTTGAAGGGCTTCTCTTGGATACAATACAACTAGTAGGCGTTATCACCCTCTCGGTGACAGCCAAGACAGGAACATGCACAACCACCACCATGACTGACTTTTTGGTCGTAAAGGCCCCATTTTCATACAATGCCATATTAGGGCAGTTGAAGCTTAACAATCTCAGGATGGTTGCATCCATATATCACCTCAAGATGAAGTTCCAAATGAATGTCGAATTAGGGGAAGCAAAGGGCAGGCAAACCTTAGCGCGAGAATACTATGTATAAGAATTAAAGAGTAATAAAGGCGAGGTGTGCACTGTTGCAAACGATGGTGGAAAGAATGGCCAAGGAAGCAAGTAGGAGGTCTTTCCGCCACCCTGACCCCCACCTCTAGCCTTGTCCTTTGAGAGGGGGGTAAAGGTTGGAGATGAGCAAAATCTACAACAGGCTGAAGCTAATGAACTGTTGGAAATCATAACTCTCTATCTTGGCTGCCCCAACACCATCACACACATTGGGACCCAATTTTTCCCCCTAAGGATAGAGAAGCCCTAAAATAGTTGCTGGTAGAGCACAAAGACGTGTTTGCTTAGAGCTATGAAGAGATGTCGAGATAGACAACAACATTATCGAGCATCACCTGTGTGTAGACCTCATGTACAAATCAATATTCAAGAAAATGAGGTCATTTAGTATTGAGAAATATGCCGCCATTATGGACGAAGTAAAATGCTTGCTCGCTGCCTGTTTTATTAGAGAAGCTCGTTACCTGGAGTGGCTGTCCAACGTTGTCATTGTGAAGAAAGCAAATGGGAAGTAGAGAATGTGTGTGGATTTCACAGACCTGAACAAGGCTTGCCCGAATGACAATTTTCCCTTACCATGGATTGATGTTATTATGGATGCCATTGCAAGGCACAGAATGTTGAGTTTCATGGATGCCTACTTAGGCTGCAATCAAATCTGAATACAATCAAATCGGGGACTTTATTGCTACCAAGTCATGCCATTTGGTTTGAAGAACATATGGGTGACCTACCAGATGTTGGTCAACCGAATGTTTAAAGAGCAGATCGGGAGGTCAATGGAGATATATGTAGATGACTTGCTAGTAAAGAGCAAGGAGCCCGCCCAACACCTAGTCGACCTGGGAGAGATGTTCGCAATTCTGCACCAGTATAAAATAAAGTTGAATCCAGTGAATGTGAGTTTGGTGTCGGCTCAGGAAGGTTCTTGGGTTTCATTGTATTTGAAAGAGGAATTGAAGCCTTTTCTGAGAAGATTGAGGCCATCCTGAACATAAAGCCATCAAGAAGCCTAAACAACACTCAGAGACTGGCGAGAGAGTTGTCGCCTTAAACAGGTTTGTGTAGGTCGACGAATAAGTGCCTCCCTTTCTTTAAGGTATTGTGTAAGGTGCACCCTTGGAATGAGGGATGCGACAAAGCTTTTGAGAAACTAAAACAACACTTGGCCAACCCGTCACTCCTAAAGCAACCAAAAAAAGGTGATATACTTCGTGCATACTTGGTGGTTTCCCGTTTCAGTCATCCTGATAAAAGAAGAAGAAGCAGCCCAATTGCCTGTATACTACATAAGCCGAGCATTGGGAGGAGCAGAGGCGAGGTATCTACGGGTGGAGATGCTAGCCTTTGCCTTAATGACAGCAGCCAAGAGACTTTACCCATATTTCTAGGCTCACATAGTAAGGGTGCTCACAGAAAGCCCACTAGCAAAGGTGTTGCAAAAACTAGACAGCTCAAGAAGATTATTAGGGTGGAAGATTGAGTTGAGCAAATTTGACATAGAGTATCTGTCAACAAAAGGTGGTAAAAGGGCAAGCACTAACGGATTTTGTAGCAGAATTCTCAAATTTCCTCGTAAAGGATGTGGTAGCTCCGACAGAGAAGCCATAAGGTTTCTTCATAGACAGCTCCTCCTGTCTAGCTAAGGGAGGAATAGGAGTGCACTTGGTCAGTCCTGAAGGCTAGGAACGCCATTACATGGCTACCCTTGCTTTCAAAATGACCAAAAATGAAGCGGAATATGAGGCACTGGTGGCAAGACTTTCGATAGCCATGGTATTGAGAGCAACTGAGAATCAAAGTCAGATTTGCAAGTGGTGGTCAACCAGGTACTGGGCCATTATACCACAAAGGGTGAGAAGTTAAAGAAGTATTTAGCTCGGGTTTTGGAGGCACGAGACTGGTTCTCGTATTTTAGTATATCCCAAATACTTCAAGAAGACAGCGCAGTGGCGGACAAGCTGGTGTGCGCAGGATCAGGGATAGAGGATGCTCCCTTTCGATGGAAAGTTGAAAAGAGGATTATTAAAGTCCCAACCATCGGGGCAAAAGTGTACATGATGGCTCAAGCATCCTTGAGTGGGCTGGTGACGTGGTCAAGTACTTTGATATAGACAAACTCCCTAAAAGGAAGGAAGAGGCGATGAAGGTAAGAAGGAAAGCGCAAAGGTTCATGCTTATTGATGAGGTTCTCTACAAAAGGGGATTTGTGAACCCTTACTTCGATGCATCTCTCCATAGGAAGCACAATATGTCTTGGCTGAAATATACGAGGGAGTATGCAAGAACCATTTTGGCGGGAAGGCCCTAGCCAAGAAGGTAGTAAGAGCATGGTACTACTGGCCTAACACACTAAAAGATACCTGAGAGTTCACGAAGAAATGCATCTAGTGCCAGACGTATGTGCCAGTTCCCCAAGCCCCCCAGAGGAGCTGACCTATATGACTGCCCTTTGGACATTCGCCAATAGGGAGTGGATCTAGTGGGACCCTTCTTGCTAGGAAAAGGGGGTGCAAAATTTATGATTGTGGCAGTTGACTACTTCACTAAATGGGTGGAGGCAAAGCCATTGTCAACTATAACAAGTAAGGCCTTTATAAGATTTTTGTAGAAGAACGTCATCTACCTATATGGGATTCCACAAAATATAGTCTAAGACAACGAGCATCAATTTGACTAAGACCACTATGGGGAATAGTGTGCAGAGCTAAAGATATAGGTCAATTACTGCTCTCTAGGACATCCACAAGTAAACGAGCAAGCAGGGGCGACAAACAAGGCAATGTTGTCAATTCTGAAGAAGAAACTCACAGAGAAGAAAGGAGAGTGGGTGGAAGAGTTACTAGGAGTATTATGGGCTTACAGAACCTCAGTGAAAAAGCCCATGGGAGAGACTCCATTTACACTAGTGTACCGGGGTGAGGCTACACCCCCAGTGGAGGTGCGGCTATCGAGTTTTCAAACCCTCCATTTATCGATGCCCCAAAACAGCAAAGTGATGGAAGAATACCTTGACCTTTTGGAAGAGGAAAGAGAAGCAGCCGAGATCAGAATGGTACACAAGAAGAAAAAAGATGAACTACTTCAACAAGAGAGTGGAGCTTAGAACGTTCAAAGTAGGAGATGTGGTCTTAAAAATGAGAGTGGTGTAACTACCAAAGTAGAAGGCAAGCTAAGGCGTTGTTGGGAAGGACCATACGTGGTAGTGGCTAACAAGAGTCTAGGGTTCTATCGCCTAAAAGACAGCCAAGGCAGAGAGTTTCCGCATCACTGGAAATCATAGCACTTGAAGAGATTTTACCCATGATGACATTTTCCTCTTTATTCTTACATCGTTATATTTTCTACTAGATGTTTATTTATTATTCATTAGAACTATGTCGTTATCTTTACATGATTGCTATTATTCTTTTGTATTATGAATAAAGTGGTATTTCCAGCCACATTCTTGCCCAAAGAGGCTGTGCTTAGTTGGAACCTTTAAACACTAGAGATGAGCCTTAACGACTCGCGGTGCCATATAAAAAATGTACGGAGGTCATCAGATTACGCCACCTTTAAACACCAATGACGAACTTAACGACTCGGGTGCCATGAAAAAGGGCGTAGAGATCATTAGACTACACCAATCTTAAATATCAATGACGAGTTTTAACGACTTGTGGTGCCATGTAAAAAGGGCGCAAAAGTCATCAGACCACCCCATCCTTAAACACTAATGACGAGCCTTAATGACTTGCAGGACCATGTAAAAAGGGCACGGTGGTCATTAGATCATGTCACCCTTAAACACCAATGACAAGCCTTAACGATTTGCGGTGCTATATAAAAAAGATGTAGAGGTCATCAGACCATGCCACCCTTAAACACCAATGATGAGTCTTAACAACTCGTGGTGCCATGTAAAAAGGGTGTAGAGGTCATTAGACTACATCACCCTTAAATACCAATGACAGGCCGTAATGACTTGTAGTGCCATGCAAAAAGGGCAGGGAGGTCATCAGACCACGCACCCTTAAAACACCAATGTCGAGCCTTAACGACTCGCAGTGCCATGTAAAAAGAGCGTAGAGGTCATCTGACCATGCCACCCTTAAACACTAATGACGAGCCTTAACGACTTGTGATGCCATGTGCAAAGAGTCCAGAGATCATCAGACCACGCCGCCCTTAAACACTAATGACAAGCCTTAACGACTCGCGGTGCTATATAAAAAGGACATGGAGGTATTTTGACCATACCACCCTTAAACGCCGACAATGAACCTAAACAACTCATGGCACGCCAGGCAAAGGGTGCAAAGGTCAACAGACTACTCCTTTGTAAAGAAAAAGGGCGCAAAGGCTGACGCCACTGTCCAAACTCAATTCCTCACCAACAACAAAAAAAGGCATTGATTGTTAGCATAAGTAAAAAGAAAGGATGCCTAACAGCAAGAAAAAGGAAAAGTGGTGAATCACGAAAGGAAAAGCACGGTCCAATTTATATACAACCGTGCAAAACTAAAACTAGACGATTATAGTCAGAGAAATTGTTCTCAAGAGTTACAAAAACCTATATTTCAAAAAGTTGCAAAAGCTACAATTACAAGGAAAAAATACAAGAGCCATTGTTACAGGAGAAGTTCAAGTAGCATCACTTCCTTTAGGTGGGGAGGAGGAGGAATGTCCTTGAAGGTCAAATTTGTCAGCATAAGGATGGGAAGCTACGTTAGGCTTGAATAAATTCCAATCCAAGCATGCCAAGTCGGTAGAAGGATCGGTAATTAGGTGGGACCTGAGCCTCAATACGCCAGCACCATAGTCTTAAGCAAATGCACGATCTCTAGTGGTGGGGTTAGAAGTCAATTGGTAACATAGTCGCATGATCTCCGCATTGGCATTCGCCAGTTGGCCTTCTTCTCATTTAGGCGAGTGTCCTTCACCATGACGGCTAAGTGCAGCTTCCTTTGCTCTTTTGTCAGAGTCTATTTGATTCTTCTTGTACTATTTGTTTTGCTGCTGCAATTCTGCTAGGGATCGCTGAGCCTCAAAAGGGTTAACTTCAGTTAGCCGCCCCTTTTCTAGTAAAACTGCCAGCTCTTGCGTGAAACCTTAATTACGATCCTAAGAATTGGACAGCTCCTGGCAGATAGAGTCCAACTCTCCCCTGAGAGCCAAAATGTCGGACTTGAGGCGACCTTGCTTGAACTCAAAATCCCTTTGGACAAGTGAGAGTTGAGCTCTAACAGAGTCCTTCGACTCTAGTAACCTCAGAGAAAGTAATCTCTGGCCTTAACCTCTCTAGCAAGGCGCACATCATCATGAAATCTAGAAACTTCATCTTCAAGGGTCTCCAAATCGCCATATAGGAAGCAAGAGCAACTATCAGCTTGCTCCAATAAAACCTCTAGCTCCTTCCTCTCAATAGTCGCCCGCTCCAATAAAACCTCCATCTTCACCCTCTCAAAATTCCACTTCTCAATTCAGCTTTGGCATTAAAAGCCAAACTTACTCCTCTTCTGAACTTCTTACTCTAAAGCAGCCCGATCTGCCATGATCCAAGCTGGTAAGTCATCAACACCCTGTAAAAGACAGACACCAAAACATAGTAAGCAATTATTAAAATGCACATGTTAAAAGAAGGAGAAGCCATAACCAACAAAACTTATGCTTGAAAGAAAGGCCCTCAGACGGCCAACCATTATGGCAATGGCTTCACCTTGGGCATTGGTGGAAGAAGAGAAAGTGCTGTCTCGAACCTCCTTGGGATCATGGCCACCTTCGAGCAAATGGGGCCTAGGAGGCACAACAGCTGAGTCAACCCCCCTTACCAAGATTCCCCAGCGGGCGTGTAGCACTAGTGTAATCCAGGTCCACATCGATCAAGTTGGTGCCCTCATCTACAAGGCCGCCCAAGGGAATACCACCCTCCAAGAAAGAGGATCCAGTCTCCCCGCCGAAGGAGGATATAAAGAGAGAAGGTATGGAAATATACTCACCATTCACATTCAGAGAAGGGGTAGGCCTCCCAGAGATAGTAGTTGGCGACATCTAAGGAAGGGAGCCTTCTGCCTTAGCTTCTTCACTCAATTCCTTTTAGTCAGTGTCTGCTTCTTTGTTGTGCCTATCAGTATTCATCTGGTAGGCAGGATCCTTTGCTTCGACCATGCGAGCCTCTGTGCCCACAATTGGATCCAAATTAAGGGTGGCAACAATATCAACACTCAGTTCACCGTCCCCCACCAAGTTCTCAAGAACAAGGAACTCGAAGACAAGGTTAGACGCTAAGGTAGGCGCCTGTTAGGGAATCTCAAACTGAAAGGTGGCAACTAGGTCGGAGAGGGCTAGATTGGCCAAACCCTCTGTATCACCGAGGCTTGGGAAAGTTGCACGCTCGGGTGAAGTGTTGAGAGTAGAAGGGAGGGTAACAAATTCAGGGGTAGATGCTTGGAGAGGGCTATCGACTATGTCCCTCGAAGCCTTTTTCTTCTTTTTAGAGGGAGAAGGGGCATCCTTGGAATGGATTCGTTTCCTCTTATCCTTCTTGTCCTACTTATCCTTCTTGTCCTTCTTTAAAGACTGTTTTGGTGGAGAGGGTGGCACCATGGCCCAGGTCAGGATCAAACGGCCTTTAACATGTAAACAATCAAGGGCCATCAAGAAGTGGTCTATGTTTTCATGAGTTAGCAGATATTCAGTCCAAAGGTCTTCTGGGTGGTCTACTACCCAGGCATGAACTGTTTTGACTCGAGCCAATTCCCTCTTGGCAGGGGCTCCATTCCTGCCAACAAGCCTTTCTCCTTTGGGATTTTGTCCCAATTGGCCTTGATGGGGAAATCCCATTGAGGAGTCTTCGAATTGGAAAATCCCAACCCTTACCATTAATAAAGAAGAACTTGAACGTCCAATTCTTAGAGTTTGAATGGCGAGATTCGAACCGGGCCATTGTCTGTCCCTTATCTTTTTTACAGAAACTCAAAATATTACCCCTAATAAAGAGTCACAGGTGATAGAAATGCAAGAATTCTCGGAGAGTTAGGTCAGGGTATACCTCTCTAAAGGGCCTGAGAGCCATGTGAAATACAATGTAGGGGCACAGAAAAGCCCTCAGCACGAAGGGGTGAAGTTGAGTAGGAGCAAGTTGAAGGAGATCCAGAATATCACGTAGAGGATGCCAAAATGGAACCCTCAGCCCATGGGTCAGGGCAGTGCCAGTGAGGGCAATCTTGCCATGGAAATCCTCATCGTCTACACATCCGCAAGCGGGAATCTCCAAGAAAGTAGCGTCTGGGATGCGAAAATCCTCTCGCAGAGGTTTTAGGTCCCGGGGCCAGAGAACAGAATGCCATGCAAACCTTTCGTAAGTAGGGATGTCTAGAATGTGGGAAGATTGCACGTCAGTGAGACAGGCAGAAATATCGTGTTCAGCCACCAAGGATCGAGGGGAAGGTAGGAAAAGAAGCTAAGAAATTGTAAGGGAAAACAAGGAACATTAGGGAATCGCAAGAGAGAGAGAGAACTAGCAAGAAGAAGGAAGGCAGAAGTAATTGAAGAGAAAAAGGGGCAATATGGCAGTGTACAAACTGAATGGGAGAATGCGAGGGGCTACTTGCTCAAACATCATGATCTAACAACAAAATGCAACAAAATGGGAACAGTTGCATGTTAACCAGTAACCGTCACCACGTCATGAATTTTCTTTTTTGGTTCTTCAAAATTGAAAACGGCGGGATAAATTACTTAATGGGCTAGCGGGGTGCCCCACCAATTTCGGTAAAGACACTAGAAGGGTATTTGGAACCCAAGGCCCAGTACAAGTCACTCATGGCCTGAAAAGTACATTTTCATCTCGGAAACAAGTCATTACATTCGTAAGGATGGATTTACTAAAATACAAATGCCCCATGCCTACAAGGGAAAGGAATAAGCAGGGTAACTGGAGGGTCCATTTAGTAACTCGGCCCAATTGTGAATTATAGTAATGAGCCTGACCCAAACTAGAGGTTAAAGGCCCACAAAAGCTTAATATCCCATTGGCTAATAAAACTGATAGTCATTAATATGGCAAACAGAGTACCCCTACCATCTAGGGGAAGAATGAAGAGATGATCATCACATGAACATAATCTAGTCATAGTACTGATCCAATATTTCTCCACATGTATATATATGAGCATCAGGTAATCCAAAAACATCTTTGACCGTATACTTGAGTTATTATACACTACTCTTTACTTACTTAAGCATTAGAGTGATTGTAGGCGTCCAACGCCATCAACCCTTGATTTGCAAATTGGCAATTACGTTAGGTGGTGGGACACGTCCTTTACAAGTATTTTTTTTTTAAATGAGACTTCAATTCATAAATCAACCAATACATGATTGTCAAAGTTAATGAAAGGGAGGACCTCAATAAGCGCCTCTTCCAACCAAACAAATTTAGAAATTAAAGAAAGGCCTAGTTTTGTTGCAGCATCAGCTGGTTTGTTTCCTCCTCTGCCTATGTGCTTTAAAGACCAACTTTGATGAGAAGACATTATAATTTTGATGTCCTCGACAACTTGACCCTCCCAAGAATTATCAATAGAACTACTATTAACTACATCCACTACCAGCTTAGTATCCTTTTCCAATTCCACATGCATTAGACTAAGTTCATTACAAAGGATAACAGTTCGAAGAAAAGCACAACTTTTTGCAACCAAAATTGATTTGATAGAAAATTTTGGAGCAACTAAAACAGAATGAACTTCACCCTTATGATCCCTTACCACAATACCTATGCCCATCATTTCCTTCTCTTTTACATTAGTGGCATCAACATTGACTTTATAATAGCCAACTTTAGGAGGCGTCCATGCTTTTTCTATCTGGCATAAGAGTAGCTCTATTTTGACCTTTATCAATAAGAACCTAGTCCAAAGTAGAACCTGTACCAATCTGTGTTGCTAAATGAAACAACATAGATGGACTTTTAAACTGATTAATTTGGAACACAAAATCATTCCTTCTCCTCCAAATACCATGAAACATAGCCACTATATTCAAGTTAACTGCATTTAATCTTAATGAAAGATCAGACCAAAGAGATGGAAAATGACTATAATTTTGATGCCATTTCTTAAGAGGATTGTTTTACTCATCCCATACATCCATAGTTGCAGGACAGTGCCAAAGAACATGTATAATACATTCATCTTCATTGTGACAAATAGGACACAAAGGACTATCAACAGTCTCATCACTTCTAAAAACTAAGTTAATAAGATCAGTTTTCCAGGACTTAGTTTCTTCATCAATTAACACATCACAGTTACATTTTCATCCAAAATAGACACTGGTGTTTGAATTTGAAAAGTAAAGGGAATAGGAACCCACTTATGTTTCCAAATCTTAATGCTCTTTCCATTCCCAACACGCCACACATACCCCTTCTGTACCAAGTTTATAACAGAACAGATGATGCTCCAAATAAGAGAAGGATAGAAACCTGTTGTAGCTTCCAAAAATTGACTGTTTGGGAAATATTTTTGTTTATAGACTTGAGCTACCAAAGAGGAAGGATCTTAGATAATCCCCCAACCTTGTTTAGAAAGTAGAGCCATATTGAAACAGTTTAGTTCACGAAAACCCAATCCACCAACCTTGAAACTCATATGGCGTCGTTTTTGGCTTAAGCCCTTAAGGCTTTCCTTCTTTCTTTCTTCTCCAATGCTGTTCACTTCTATCTTCTCCTTATTTTGAAATTTCCCTTGTCGCAACTGTCTCCTTCTTCTTCTTTTGTGCTGCATTTCTTCCCTCATCTTTTTATGGTTAGCTTGCATTTATTTTACCTTACATTTTTGCTTCCTCTTTGCTGTAAACTTAACCCTCTCTCTTTGTGTCATTTTTTGACATTTTAATTCACGGGTTTCTCTCCATTGATGTACGTCTGGCTGAGCTGCCTTGTGCACCTCCTTCCTCTTCTTTATTTCTTGGTAACGTGGTGTTAACCCCTACTTTCTTCTTTGTTTTCTGATGAAATTATGCCCTATTTTGTACTCGAAAAACATGCTCTATTTTTTTTCAAACCGTGAAGCTTGAAGCTCGATTTTTCCTTTCCTTTTCTCTATTATTTTTCGTGTTCTAGCTTGTGGGTTGAACCTTGATTTTTGGGTGTTTTTTTTTTCAAGACTCAAACCGTGCCCTATTTTGGTCTAGAATTGTGGGTTTCACTTTGTGTTCCTTGTTGATTTTTGCCTTGTCGTGATCCTCTCTTTCCAGCCTTAATCTTCTAATTTTATCCTAGCAAATCAGCCCCTTTATTCTGAAAAATTTTCCTCCAAAATCATCTTATTTTCAAAACCCATTTTAGTCATAAAAATTGTAATTTTTAGTGGTTTATTTTCGAGTTAGCTTTTACGAGTTAAATCAGGTGCGTGATCTTTTAGAAATATTGTCTTTAAAGCGCTGTAAGTATTTTCTAAATAACCTTTAAGATTTAAATATATTTTGGCATTAACAAATATTCTGTAAATTAGTTGGTATTGTCGGACCGAGTCCAAGGAGTCGGGGGTCATATGGAATGGAAAATGGAGTTGCTTGTGTGTTTGGATGATGTTGGGATTTGTTGGATATTTTTGTATGTTGTGTACATTGCATGTGCACGCATGTTCATGTTTGTAAAATGAAAACTGGGTTTTCACATATTGCATGCATATTCATGTGTTGGAAATGAAAACTGGGTTTTCATGTGTTAAATGAATTTTTGGGTGCGTGTATATCATTACCTCAAGCTGAGATGAGGTATTATCTCGGTGGAGCTCCTCTGGTCACTCGGGAGCGGAATATACTAAGTGACGTCTCTTGGGTTGTCACTGGGTGACAACAGGATCAGACAGGATGGTAACGCTCTCATGCCGATTTTGTGACCCCTCTGTTGGCAGGGGCTAAAGGATTCTTGGCTACAAATGCACTGAGCACAGAACTAGGCATCACTCGTTACGAAGTCAAATGCATGGTCGTTACCCATGGTGTAGCGAAGGGAGACAGGGTGTGCGGATGGTCCATAGAAGAGATCATGGTGCATATGGTTAAAATTGGATATGTGGACCATTTTTCAAGAAAATGATGAGATTTGATTAATGGATTTTATGTTGGGTCATTTTCTAGAAAAATGGCGGATATGTTTTAATGGATTGGATTTCTGGGCCAAATGAGATTTTTGGCGTGCGTGGAAAATTATTCATTTTTAGGGAAATGATTATTTTCGGATCTCATGCATCTGTAATCATGTTCATGGATATTGTTGTTACTTGAATGTATGTTTATCTTGTGTGCTGTTTGGATTATTACTTACATGCAGTACCGTTTTTTGGTACCGTAGATTTTGATGCAGATGATGAGGAGGTTGAGTCTGAGGATGCGGCTATGCCAGAGGAATGATTGGTGCCTTTCGCTTGTATACTTTGGGAATTGTTTTTCTGCTTTTGAAATTATGTAATTTAGTTTTTATGATGTTGTTA
Source organism: Carya illinoinensis (assembly GCF_018687715.1). Classification (NCBI taxonomy): domain Eukaryota; kingdom Viridiplantae; phylum Streptophyta; class Magnoliopsida; order Fagales; family Juglandaceae; genus Carya; species Carya illinoinensis. The sequence goes on along the minus strand of NC_056752.1, from coordinate 31,449,114 downwards.
CTGGATATTTGTAACATTTTTTATATGCTTGTGTTTGAGCGAGTTTGTATTTTAAAAATTATGGTACATAATTGACTGATTTTAATTATCCGCTGCATTCTTTTTGTTGTACACTTTTTGTATGTATACACACTTGACACTTGGCAATGGGATGCGTGACCTATATTGTTATCATCCGGACGCCTCGGTTCCCGTGTTTCCGTATGTGAGAGTTGAGGGCGTCACAATGGGTCCCCTTACCTTAAGTTTCTAGTAGGTAATTTTAACACAAGTCATTAGTAGCTTGACTAAATGATCACCAAACCTTTTTTTTTTTTTGAAGAGAAAAACCTGATCTCATTAATAAAACCAGTTACCAAATACACCCAAGATAGCATGAAATAGACAAACCAAGCTAGAGAGTATACGACATTTCCTTGGTAACAATAGTACTGATACATGATGGGCACGTTTCTATATCATAAACATCCTCAGAGCATAGCAGTGCATCTCTTGCTAGGTAGTGGGCTGCTGAGTTGGCCTCCCGAGGAACATGTGATACAGACCAGACGCTGTAGGCATTGAGGAGCTGTCTTGCATCACCGATGAGGCACCCACCTAGGCTCCAGTTCAACTTGTAACTCTTCAAAAGGTCCACCACTTGCTTTGCATCCCCTTCCAAGTAGATGCTGTTCAATCCAAGCTCTCTACAAAAAACTGCTGCTAAGAGTACACCATAAGCTTCAGCATCGAAGGGAGAACCCTTAAGTGGCCTGTTTGCACGAAGAGCTCCAATGACCCAACCTTGATGATCCCTGACAAGAACACCTATGCCTACTTTTCCTTCCCTTGAGCTTACGGCTGAGTCCCAGTTGACTTTGAAGCCATCAGCATCAGGTCTTGACCAGGTAAGGATCCTTACTGGGCCATTGCCATGGGGATTTGCTGGATCTTTGCTAGCCTCCACATTGTCAATCATTTCTGTTTTTGCCTGTTGATACACATACGTGGGATGTGTGAAACCTTTTCCATGAATGAACTCGTTCCTTCTAGTCCATATTCTTCTTGCAGTAATGGCCATTTCCGAGAGGTCTAGTGGGTCTAAAGAAGCTACCATAAAAGACCAGATATCAAAGAAGAAGTCACTGTGGTAGGACATCTTTTGCACCCTTTTTCCCCCCTGATTCCACACATCTTTGGCTGCACCACACCCCCATAGGGCATGTCCTGAAGTTTCTGCCTCCTGCAAGCAAATCAAACAAGTGTTGTCTTCCACGATCTTTCTTTTTTTCAGATTGGCTCGGGTGGGAATGGCCTCATTGCAGGCTCGCCATAAAAACATCTTTGTTTGGGGAGTTGCATCTAATTGCCAGATGGCCTTCCAAACCAGCTTATTCTTGTTTCTAGCTGATGTCTCCCCTTCCATTTCCCTGTCTAGCTCTTTAAAGAAATGGTATCCACTCCTCACTGTGTATAAGCCATTGTTGGTAAATTCCCACACCAACCTATCTTCCCTGCCCCCTATACTTAAAGGAATGGATTTGATGTTCTCAATTTCGTGTTGGTTGAAAATTTCCTGGAGAAGGGAGTCTTCCCATTTCCGATTATGGAGATCTATGAGGTCACTCACTTTTTCACACCAGCAGTCTTCACCTCGTGTTGACAGTACCATGTGATTATGTGAATGAGGTAGCCATCTGTCAGACCATATATTCACCTTGGCTCCATTCCCAATCCTCCACATGAGACCCTTCTTTAACAGATGTGCTCCAGCCTTGATACTTCTCCACACGAAGGAAGGCCTTGATCCCATCTGTGCTTCAGTGAAATCCACTCTACTGAAATACTTTTGCTTAAGAACCCTGGCCATCAGGGAGGATGGATGTTGAATAACACGCCACCCCTGCTTGGCCAATAAAGCTAAGTTGAAGAGCCTCAACTCTCTAAAGCCAAGCCCTCCTGAGCCCTTTTCAGTACTGATCTTGTCCCAATTGACCCAATGTATTTTTGAGGTCTCCTCATCAAATCCCCACCAGAATTTTCTAAGCAATTGGTTCATCTTGTTAGTGATGGACAAAGGTAGAAGAAACATCCCCATTGTGTAAGTAGGGATGGCCTGCAGGACAGCTTTTAGAAGGACCTCTTTCCCAGCTGCAGAAAGGTGCTTTGTCTTCCAGTTGGCTATTCGTACCCAGGTTCTGTCAATGAGGGAGTGGAATGTAGCTACCTTTGCTCTACCCACCAGTGCAGGAAGGCCCAGATACCTTTCAAAGGTCCTAGGAGATTTAACCCCTGCTACTTGTAACAGCTGAACCTGTGTCGATTGATTTGTATTCTTGCTAAAGAAGATAGATGACTTTTCCTTGTTCAGAACCTGTCCAGATGCCTTCTCATACTGGCCAAGAATGTTGAGAACACAGTTGAGTTCCTCAGGGTCTGCTTTGAAGAAAAGGAGGCTGTCATCTGCAAAGAAAAGGTGGTTCACAGTGACTGGTCCTCTTCCAATTGGGACAGGTTTGAGGTTACCACAAATCTCGGCTCTATTAAGTAGGCAGGTAAGGGCTTCAGCACAAAGAATAAATAGGTAGGGGGACAAAGGGTCCCCCTGTCTAAGGCCCCTGGAAGGCCAGAAACACTGCTGGGCTTCTCCATTTATGAGGATTGAATAGGACACTGAAGTAAGGCAAGTCTGGATGATGTTTATCCAGTGACTAGGGAATTCCATCTTTGTCATGATAGCTTCAATAAAGCCCCATTCAACCCTATCATAGGCTTTACTCATGTCTAACTTGAGAGCCATGAAGCCTTGTTTCCCTTTCATTCTAGAGTTCATAGAGTGTAAGATTTCGTAAGCCACAATGGTGTTGTCAGAAATTAACCTGCCAGGTACAAAGGCACTCTGATTGTGGGAGATTAGTCTAGGGAGGATTACTTTCAATCTGTTGGCAAGTGTTTTGGATATGATTTTGTACACTACATTACAGAGACTGATAGGTCTGAAGTCAGTCACTCTTTTTGGGCTCTTGACTTTGGGTATTAGGGTAATGAATGTGTCATTTAATTCAGAAATGGAATCACCATGGTTAAGGACTTGGAGGGCTAGCCTGTACACATCTTCACTCACTACTTCCCAGTGTTTTTGGTAAAAATGGGCTGGAAAGCCATCGGGGCCAGGAGACCCCAATGGATTCATTTGTACCACAGCAGCTCTAATCTCCTCTCTATTGAAGGGAGTTATAAGCCAGGTCTTCATATCCCCTGCTAGTTTAGTATCCATGGCACTTAAACACTCATCAAGGTTAGAAGGTTGAGAAGTAGTAAAAAGAGAGGAGAAATACCCTGTGAAGACTGCCCCAATCTCTGTCTGTTCAGTGATGGTTCTCCCACTTGGATCCTCTATTGCTTTGATAGTATTGGTTTTCCTCCTTTGGCTGGCTTGCATATGAAAATACTTGGTATTTCTGTCACCAAGTTTGAGCCAATGTTGCTTTGCCCTCTGCCGCCACTTTAAATCATTCACTGCCAAGTTTTGCTCCACTTCCCTCTGAAGCTGTTTCATTGGAACCAGGTGATCACCTGTTCCAGTTTCTTGGAGGTAACCAATTCTTGTCATTCTTTTGTTGATTGCCTGGTGGCCTTCCTGTTGCCTCTTGTTGTTCCAGTTCTGCAGGTCTCTTTGGCAAAAGCCAAGTTTTTGCCTTACTTGCTTTGCCTTTGTTTCTCCTCCTCCATCCTTCCCCCAGGCCTCGGCTATTGTCTTCAGACAGTCTTCTCTCATTTCCCAGGCCACTTCATATCTGAAACAGTTTCCCCTCTTCTTTCCCTTAAGGCCCTTTGTGTACTTTTCAATTACTAGAGGGGAGTGGTCAGATTGGATTGCTGGAAGTGCAGTACTCGAGCCATCCTTAAAAAGGTCATACCATTCCTTGTTAGCTAATGCTCTATCAATCCTTTCCTTAATGAAAGCTTTTCCACCTCTATTGCTTGACCACGTGAACCTTAGTCCCTGTGAATGGATGTCATTAAGACCACAGTAATCTATAGCTCTTCTGAAAGTTTCAATTTGTCGATAAGGCCTACTTGCTCCTCCCACCTTCTCCCTTTGGTGCAGTATCTCATTGAAATCTCCTGCGCAGAGCCAGGCCATGGGGTTAGAGGGTTTTAGCATTTGCAACAGTTGCCAACTACCATTCCTCTTAGCTGATTCAGGGTGTCCATAGAATCCAGTGAATTGCCAAGTTGGTCCAGGCTCACCTTCCTGAACTAGTGCACTAATATGCCACCTTGTGTAGTTAATTATTTTGATCTGCCAAGTGTCCCTCCATAGTAATGCAATGCCTCCACTCATTCCTACACAATCCATAGCAAAACAGCCCTCCATCTTCAAACTTCTTCTAACCTCTTCAAGTCTCGATTTTCTGCTCTTAGTTTCCACAAGGAAAACTAAGTTGGGCCACTTATCCTTAGCTAGTTTTCTAAGGACACTAACTGTCCGAGGGTTCCCAAGCCCTCGGCAGTTCCAAACAAGTATACTCATTGGGGCAGGCAGGGCTGGAAACCAGCCTCTGCCATTGCATCTTGGTTTTCCTTGTTGCCATCGATTCTCTTAGCTCTTTTTTCACCAAGGATATTCTCATTCACCTTCCTCTTACACCCCCTCTTATAGCTGGTCCTCGAGACCTGGTTTGAGATATCTGCCAACAGTTCTTCTGCATTCACTTCATTGTAATAACCTCCTTGTCTTGCAATTCTTTTCCATTTCTTAGTCTTGTTATTCAAACTGGCCGTACCATGGTCCCTATATTCACCTTCTTCTTGCTGGGAAACTGTCAACTTGCTACTACTGAAGTTCTTGATGTTAGGCCCACCGAGCCCCACCCTAGTCCCTTCTTTACTTTTAACTGTTGTTTTATTCATTTCATAATCTAGCACGTGTGCCATGATCACCAAACCTCAATCTAATAAGCATTGCTTCCAAAAATCCCCACTCTACCCAGTCATATGTTTTTGACATATCCAATTTGATAGCCATACAACCTTCCCTGCCTTTCTTTCTAGATTGCATGGTATGGAGAAGTTCATAAGCCACCATAATGTTATTAGTAAAGAGATGATCAAGAATGAAAGCACTTTGGTTCCAAGATATAATTTTTTATCAAAACTAATTTCAACCTATTAACTAAAACTTTAGAAATGAGCTTGTACCACATATTACATAAACTAATCTGTTGAAATTCATGACTAGTATTGGGAGAAGCAACCTTAGGAACCAAAGCAATTAGAGTGTGATTCAAACCTGAAAAACTCATGACAGCTTGAATCACATCTGTGCCAACCACATCCCAATGATTCTGAAAAAATCTTGCACTAAATCCATCAAGCCCTAGGGACTTGAAAGGGGAAATTTGTTTCAAAGCAGCTACAACCTCTTTTCTAACAAAAACTCTGTCCAAGTCCCCCTACATATTCATGGTAATTCTTGGTTCCACCGCAGATAAACAATCTTGAATAGAACCACAAGAAGGATTGGTTATGCGTAGAAAAGGTATTATAATATAAATACATATATTATATGGTTTCTTTTATATGTATAGTACATGAATCTCTGTACATGAATCTCTTCTTTTGGACATTAAATTTTGTGAAATTCTATTTGTAATTCTTAAATGGAAACTGTATATATAGACCTTTTATTAAATGAGAAAAATCATCATTTTAGAAGAGACAGTTTTTATAATTTTAAAAAAAATTTAAAAATAAAATTGTCTAAACCTATATTACAGCCCCTATTTAGAGACTATATATAGCATTGCTCTTAAACTTTTAGTATGATTTGTTTATACTAATCTTTGTTAGATTTATATATTTTTTAATAGTATGGTTTTTGGAAGCTTTTTTTGTAATTTCTTGTGAAGTATTCATTGTTTTCAATAAAATTAGAGTGTTTATTTTTAAAAAATATATATATGTATATTATAAAATATTAATTTTGGTTCCAGTGGAACACGCGTCTAGATTTTGCATATATTTTGATGGAGAAAGTAACACGTGTCGACGTTTTAGGAGGTTTTACATCGCTTCATGCATATGACAGAATTTTTTGTTGTTTTTTGATATTGTTTTTGAGAATTTTGTTATTAATAAGTAAAATTACGTATTAATCTATATATTAATATTGATTATTTTATATTTAAATTTTAAATTAGTATTATTTTTAATAAAATTTATTTTTTATTCAATCATAATAAATTAATTCATATATTAATATTTAATTGTACTTATAATTAGATTTTTTCTTATTTTAAATGTAATGGTAGGAATGATGAATTTTAAAGAAACCAAATATATATATTAATACTGGTGATGATTACGTAAATCCAATAGAGTGGTCAAAATTCTATTATTATTTTTATAATAAATAGCAATAATATATGTTTTAAAATAAACATATAATGATGAAGTGAAGAGGTGCTCAAACTGAATGTTTTATGACAGGTAGTTAGGGTAGAACCAAATATAAAGAGATATATCATATGAATTCTTATCAAAATTTTATTCATTTTATTCTCTCTTCTCAATTGATTATACAGTTCACATGAAATGAAATATTTTTATTAAAAGTTAAATAAAATATTATTATAATATAATTTTTTTAATATTAATTTTATTTTAAAATTTGAAAAAATTAAATTATTTATTATATTTTATATAAAAATTTCTAAAATTTATAATAATTATATAAGATAAAATGAGATAGTTTGATTTTGTATAATCAAACTAGCTAAAGATGTTTGGTCATTTCTACTTATAAAAGTAATTAAAATGTACTGTTTATCATTATTTTTAAGCCTTCTCCTTTCATCCCTATCAAAATACTAGAAAAATGACAAATAATATTTTTTTTAATTAAATGTCAATCATTTCTACCTCATACGTAGTTAAAAAATAATAAATAAATAATGGTTAAGAGGATATAAATAATATTTATTTCAATGCGATCACAAAATAAATGTATCATATTAAATGAATACTCAATATATGAAATGAAGAGTATTAAATACCAACCTAGAGGATGAGGATGATGGATTTAAAATTATATATACGAAAATGCATCATCTGCATATCCTTTATTTTTTCTCTTATGCAACTCAACCCAAAATAAAAATTGTAGAAATAATTATAAAAGAATTTTATTACGTACAAGTAAAATTACGTATTAATCTGTATATTAATATTAATTTATTTATATTTAAAATTTAAATTAGTATTATTTTTAATAAAATTTACTTTCTGACTAATTATATTATATTTTTCTAATTAAATTATGTCACTTGAATCGTATAAAAATATTTAAATAAAATTGTTTAAAGAAAGATAAAATTATAAAATAATTTCTTATGTATTCTTTAGACTGGTCTAACAATTTTTATTTTTTTTTTCGAAAAAAAAGAGACGGACCGACAACAGTAATAGAATAAGTAAGAAGAGGGATTAGGTAAGCAGTAGGTTGTCGAAGTTGACCTCCGAATCAGAGAGGTAACATTAGTCAACACCACGTGGGTCCCACTCCCACAATTTCTCTCTCTCTCCCAACAAACTTCAATGATAATTAATCACGGATTGTTTATATTTGAATTTATTTTTTCTTTTTTTAATTTAATTTCTCAGTATCTGCTTCTGCTTCTACTCCTACTCCTACTCCTACTCCTCTTTTTGTTGCTTCCTCTAGGCGTGCGCCAGCGAGGGAGTCCGCTTCTTCTTCTTCCACGAAGCTTCCTCCTCTCTCCTATCTCGTCTTCTGTAGTTTTACCCCAAAAAAGTAGTATTTAAAACCCTCTCCAACCGCCTTTCCTCTCTCTCTCTCTCTCTCTCCTCCAAAACTCAAACACATTGACCCAGTCTAGTCTCCTTTCGGAAATGGCGACCGTTTAATATATTTGTTCATTATAGTCCATGAAAGGCATGCATGGGACATCTTTGAATATGAACTCTATCCTGTCTTCTTCTGCCTCTGCTTCTCCTTCTTCTTCTTCGATGGTCGAAGAGAGTGCAGAGACGGGCGTTGAGATGAGGGCTTTGGAGGCGCTCGGAAGAGGATTCGATTTCGCGAGTGATTTCAAGCTCAAGTTCACCAAGCGCAGCCCTAGGTTGGTGGTGGTGGATGAGGATAACAAGAGGGACATTGTCATTCCTGGTGGGCCCACCATTCGTGGTGTTCCACAGGATATTCGCTGCGATAAAGGGGATCGACTCCGCTTCAAGTCCGATGTGCTTCAATTCAACCAGGTTATGGTTTTTCTTACTCTTTTTTTATTCCCCCTCCCTTTCCGTTTATCCGATGCTTGAGATTTGATTGTGATGAATCTGAGTGCTCTGTTTCTTGCTCGTACTCATAACATTATTGTAACGTGGCAGTGTTTTTTATTTTTTGTTTTTATGAACAAAGTCTAGTTGAAAGCAATGCAACAGTTTTGAATTGCAGACTGTTGTTTTTTAGAGGGCAGCTTGTTTGCGGATGGGACTCAATTTTCACGAAATTCTGTCCTATTCTGGGTCAAAAGAGCCAAACAGAAGTAACTTAGCGTTCAACCCAAGTATAACTATACACCGCGAAGTGGAAAGGGGTTGGCCAAAGTCATAGAGGTGGATTACCATGTCCATTGGCAGGGGAGTTTGGTCATTAGTTGGAGTCTTACATCGATCATGTCGTCATTTGATTTTTTTTTCTTTAGAATAGATTAACAGGCGGCGGACTTTGTCATTTGAGTCTTGTATTGGATGCCCGACTTGTGAGGACAGCGTTTGGACCATATTTCTCAGTCAGAAGATATAGTTGGAAGGACCAAGTATTGTTGGTGAAACAGAAATTTTTAACGATGATAAACAGGCTATCATACCGGAAAGAGATTGAGAAAAGCAATTTTCCTTGTAAAGATAACGTGACAGAAATACCCAATGCCACAAATCCTTGATTCTCCAATCTGTCATTGAGTTTATCTGCACCTAATTTATTAGCTTCCTCCCTCGAAGTGAATTTTAGGATTTGCATTTAAATTAAAATAAATTAAAGCGTTTAATAAGACTTGATGAGCTACTGCAAACAGGGTCATCACCATGGTATAGAGGATGAAAAGGTCATTTGTAAAGTAGAGTGGCTCTCATGTTGCTCTTCACCATTGACCACAACAAACATTACGAAAGAGTTTGTAGATATTGATAGGAGAATTATGGGCTTGATGCCATTCACTTTGAACTGAAGAAGTTGTATTAAGGCTCTAGCTGATGATAAAAAGTAGTCAGGTTCTCATAACAGAAAAAGTTACATGAGCCATCTTTAGTGCACAGATTTTAAGCTCAGGTGAAACTTATTGGAGAAGATAAAATATGTCTTGCAGAAATTTCAAACAATGGTCATCTATTGGAGCTTTTTAATGATATATCAGCTGCGGAAGAGAAAGTTGGAAGGATCCTAAAGCCCTATAACTTCATCAAAAGGAAAGCTTCTAGCTACAAATATGAGGATAATTGTATTAAGAATATAATACAAATAATTAAATTTATCTCTTCTTATCAGCTTAAGCTTTTGGTACAAGTGGTGATTCACTGATTTCACATTGTATCAGAGTAGAGGTCCTAAGTTCGAACCCTGACTCTACATTTTACTCCATTTAATTAAATATTCTACATATTAGGCTCACTCATTGGGGGGAGTCTTGCACACATGTGACAGGGAGTGTGACGCCAGACAGAATTGAGATAATTATGAAGGCTAGTTCTAACATACCTCAACACAGAAAAAGACAAGAGATTCGTCCAAAAACATAGAGAAAACAACTCTTATGTTCAATTCAAATTGTCAAAATTCAAGAATATTGAAATCAATTCACAAGCCAGGCTCTAATAGCTATAAATCGAAAATATCAGAGTTTTACCAAAAATAACAAAATCCCAATAATCACACAAAAATAAATACATAATTAAAGAAGTAATCTGCCAAAAATCTGGCATAAAGCAGGTTCAAAATCACTTCCTAAATGAGAATTGAAATATTACCATAAAAGGCAAATAATATCTAAAAATGGAGATTCGAAGGGGAAAGTGGATTTTGGCCTCGAAAGTGATGCACATCGAGCATAGCTTGGTGACCATGACGTGCATGCTGAAAAGAGCTTTCCGAATTAGAGTCATATGCGATTCCGATACCTGTATCCAAAGTTATGGGCAAAATACTGACACGTGCCCAAAACTGTCCCAAATCAGGAAAAGATCACTGTTTCTTGTTGTGCTTGTGCTGATATGCTATCCCTAGGTAGTTCAGCGCCATCAATATACAATCTGACAATTTAGCATCATTAGACTCGGACTCTCCTGCATCAGTCGCCCCAAGTTGGAAAGAACTCGCGTTTGAGTTCATAGTTGCTTCATTGGGATCCACAAAACAAGGACTCAAATGTTTCACATTGAATACATTACAGGCCTTCAAATGGTTTGGGAGGCTAACCCTGTATTATCCTTGATCTTTTGAAGAACCTCACAGGGTCCAATGTTCCTCCTCCTTAAGCTTATTACATTCTCCAACAAGGAAACAATTACGAGTTAATACTGTCCAAACAAAATCACCAACATCAAAAAGTACCTAATGACGATGAGTATCGACCTGAACCTTGTACGTGGCATTACTCTTGTGGATGTCCAGCTTCACTTGCTCATGGATGCCCCGAAGATGTTTTGCCATCTCATCTGCCTTGTGATTGAAACGACCAATACGTGGAATAGGAGCTAAGTCAAGCACACCCGACGGGTTCTAGCTGTAGATAGTCTCAAATGGGCTCAGCCCGTGGTTCTGTTCTTGGACCTGTTATAGGCGAATTTTGCTTGTGATAGAGCTAGATCACATTGCTTTGGTTTATTTCCTGCCAAACTCTGATTCACCACCTCGGTCTGACCATCTGTCTGGGGGTGGTAGACATTGCTGAAATTCAACTTCATCCCCAGTTTCTCCTATAAACTCTTTCAGAAATGGCTCATGAACTTGGTGTCATGATCTAAAGTGATGGACCGTGGAACATGATGTAAACGAACAATCTTCTTGAAATATAGATGAGTGATCCGTGTAGCATCTATTATTTTCCTGCAAGTTACAAAATGGGCCATCTTGAAAAACCTGTCAACCACAACTAAGATAGAATTCATGGCCCGTTGGCTTCGGGGTAAGCCCAACACAGACCATACTGACATTAAACCAAGGGGTTTTAGGAATAGGCAAAGGGGTGTATAGGCTTGCATTAGTGAGAACCCCCTTGGACCGCCGGCACACAAAGCATTGCTCCACATAATGAGCCACATCATTGGTCAACTTGGGCCAATAGTAATCAGATGAGATCATGACCAAAGTCTTGTCTCACCCAAAGTGACCTTCACTATGAAGGTCATTGATAATCTGCTATCTCAGTAAACAATCTGGGATGCACAACTGTAATCCATGAAATAAATAGCCATTAAGTAAAACAAAATCAGTTCGTTGACCATTAGTTACCTCTCGAAATATTTTCCCGAATGAAGGATCTATTGCATATAAATCACTGAAAGTGTCAAATCCTGTAACCTTGGTGTGCATGGTGGTGAGGAGTAACATATGACGGCTTAGGGCATCTGCCATGTGGTTCAAACTTTTTGAGAGCTGCCTCAAAGAAATTGTGAACTCCTATAAGTACACTACCCACTTGGCATGCCGCCTACAAGTTGAGCTAACCATTGATGTACTTCAAGGTCTCGTGGTCAGTGATAAGGATGAACTCCTTCTGTACCAGGTAGTGATGCCAATGCTTCAGGGACTAAACTATAGCGTAGAATTCCAGATCATAAGTGGAATGATGTTTCTTGGAGCCTGGTAGCTTCTCACTGAAGAAGACTATTAGTGCTCCTCCTAACTCAGAACACCGCAAATGCCAACCCCAAATGCATCACAATTGACCTCGAACACCTTTTCAAAATCTGGAAGTGCCAAAATTGGTGCCGCTATCATCTTTTGTTTGACCAATTGAAAACTGACCTCTGCCTCTGCAGACCATTGGAACACACATCCCTTGAGGCACTCGGTGATAGGAGCAATCAAGGTATTGAAATTTCTAATGAATCAATAGTAGAAGGATGCCAATCCATGGAAACTCCTGACATTGTGCAATGTTTTAGGCGTGGGCCACTCCAGAATTGCATCTACCTTTGATTGATTTGCATGAACACCGTTAGTAGACACAAAACAACCAAGGAAAGTAACAGAAGTAGTAAAGAAAGAGCACTTCTTCTTATTGATTAACAACCACTCATGTCTCAGCATATCAAAAATAGCTCGGAGGTATCGAAGTGTGATGCCCATGTCGGACTATAAATTCGGATATCGTCGAAGTAAACAACAACGAATTTTCCCATAAAAGGTCGTAAAACCTAATGCATAAACCTCATGAATGCATTGGGCGCATTGGATAGTCCAAAAGGCATAGCCATCAACTCATATAATCCATGTTGCGTCTTGAACATTGTTTTCCACTCATCTCAAGGCCTTAGTCTGATTCAGTGGTATCTGTTTTTAAGGTCAATTTTTTAGAAGATCTTAGAACCGAACAATTGATCCATCATGTCATCCAGGCAAGGAATTGGAAACTTGTACTTCACTGTGATCTTGTTGATCGCTCTGCTATAATGGACATACACCAAGAACCGTCTTTCTTTGGTACCAGCAAGGCAGGAAATGCACATGGGCTCATGCTCTCACATATATAGCCCCTCTCCAATAACTCTACAACTTGACGCTGCAACTCTTCAGATTCCTTGGGACTGAGGTGATACGTAGGTCAATTTGGCAAACTCGACCTTGGAACAAAGTTGATCTGATTCTGAATATTCCTCATAGGTGTCAATCTAGGAGGGAGATCTCTTGGCATTAGATCAGAAAACTCTACTAGTAGTTGTTGCACTTTGGTGGCAAATCTGGGCCTACTTCTGCTGCACTATTCCCACAAGGCAGTAAAGCATAAATCACATCTTCACGCTTAATCTCTCAAAAAACTTGGACATAGAAAGCAGGTTAGTACGATTGGCTACTGGGATAGGAGTGGTTCCTTCTTGGCAAGGTGCCAACACAATCTTCTTCCCTTTGATGCTAAGGAAATACGTATTCTTCCGCCCATTGTGAATAACACTGCGATCATACTACCAAGGCCTGCCTAAAAGTACATGACAAGCATCCATAGAGACGATATCACACCAAGCATTATCAAAATATTTATTGCCAATAGAAAAAGATACTAGGCATTGCCTATCTACTGTTACCTCACTGCCTTTGTTTAGCCATAAAAATTTGTACAGCTTTGGATGATGGTCTGTCTTCAACTGTAACTTTTGAATAGTCTTTTCAGACACCACGTTCTCACAACTGCCACTGTCAATGATCATCTTGCAAACTTTATTGGCAACTGTGCAGGTCGTGTGAAAAATATTGGTTCTCAACCAATCATTCCCTGAATCACCCTTGGGAGTCAAGTAGACTCTTGTGAATGACTAGGGTCTCATGGCCATCACCATACAACACATCTCTGTCCTCATTGTCACCATACACAGGTTCTCCCAACTCCTCAGTTTCTTCTACCACTTCTTCTTCCATTAGTAGAGTTTTGCCATTCTGATTAGTAGGTTTTCTACACTCAGTTGCTCTGCATCCTTGTTCGCCATATCTGAAACACTGATATTGGAGTTAGAACTCTAGCCTTGCAATGATTAAGGGGTAGGACGAGACTCCTGAGGGCGAACAACCCGATTGTTTTGATCGCATCTGATTATTGGCCTCCTGCTCTGCTGTTTCTCCACAACGAGTGCGTGCTGGTATGCTTCAGAAACTGCCATCAGAGAGTGAAGACTGAGAACATCTTGCAGGGGTTGTCGTAAGCCACCCAAGTACTGTGCCACCATCTGCTCCTCTGTTTCAGACAGATCATTTTGGGCTATCAATTGATAGAACTCTTCTATGTAATTATCAACTGATCTCGTGCCTTGCCTCAGAGTGTGAAGTCATTGGAACAAGGTTTGAGTGTAGCCGAAAGGAAGGAAGTGACCCTTCATTTTCTCCCAATCAGTAATGTTGGCCTTGCCCTGCCTGTCTCGGGATTGTCTCAACTGCTCCCACCAAGCAGATGCTTTACCCTTTAGTTTGATGGCAACCAATTTCACCTTCACACGATTTGGGACTTCCTTATAATAAAAAATTCGTTCCACTTCATGCAACCAATCAATGAACCCCTCAGCCTGTAACATACCAGAAAGCTCGGCCAAATCCACTCTAAAATTGAGATCCCCATGATGCTCTGCCCGACCATGGTGCTCCCAGAATAGAACGATTGTGATACGGGTTCTCAAAATTGGAATTGGAATCATGATCTTCCATCTCACAATCATTGATATCTTGCATCGTTAGACACCAAATTAGCTCTATAACCTGTCTCTGCAAATCCTCAATCATTACATCCTGAACGCTACAATCACGGTGCGAGATTTTCTCGTTTGGAACCAGCCCACGACAACCACGACCACGAGCCATGGAGACTAATGAGATATAACCTCAAGAAAGATACTTAAGCTCTGATGCCAGTTGACGCTGGACAAAATTGAGATAATTCTGGTGGCTAGTTCCATTAGATGATTAACACAAAAAAAAGACTAGATTTGCCCAAAAACACAGAGAAAATGACTTTGATGTTCAATTCAAATTGTCAAAACTCAAGAATATTGAAATCAACCCACAAGCCAGGTTGTAATAGCTGTATATAAAAAATATAAGAATTTTATCAAAAATAGCAAAATCCCAATAGTCACACCAAAAATAAATAAGTAATTAAAGAAGTATTCTACCAAAAATATGGCCCAAATCCAGTTCAAAATCATTTCCTAAACAAGAATTGAAATATTATCGTAAAAGACAAAAAATATCTGAAAATGGAGATTCGAAGGGGAAAACAGTGGATTCTAGCCTAAAAAATGATGCACATTGAGCATAGCTTGGTAACCACAACGTGCATGCTGAAAAGAGCTTTACGAATTAGGGTCATATGCACGATTCCGATACCCGTAGCCAAAGTTATGGCCAAAATACCAACACATCTCCAAAACTGCCCCAAATCACGGAAAGATTACTGTTTTCTGCCTTGCTTGCGCTGATCTGCCATCCCTAGGTATTTCAGTGCCATCAAAATGCAATCTGACAGTTTAGCACCATCTGATTCGGACTCTCTTGCATCAGAGTGTTAAGAATATAATAGAAATAATTAAATCTACCTCTTCCTATCAACTTAAGCTTTTGGGACAAGTGACAATTTCACATACTAGTAGTAGTCTTTTTAAGAGGAGAATAGGTTGGATTCATAGGCAATGTTTGGTCAATTTAAGGCGGATTGATACACAATAACAGTTTGGGTTTGACTTAGAAACAGAAAGATAGTCTTATCCCAAGCATGTAGGGTGGTCATGACTTTGCATTTCTAGTATCCTTGCATCTCTCATACTCCGGAAGGGGATATGTAAGGATATCCCTTCTAGTATGGTATGGCATTGGAGGAAAACTTTGGAAAACCTTTAAGAAAAATTACATTTTTGTACCCCAAACTATCACATTCTTTTTTCAATTTGCCCTATCAACTACCATAACTTGCAATCAGCATCTTAAACTATCAAATTTTGGTAATTTACACCCTCGGTTAAGATCTGACTGTTAGCATCCTAAACTATCTCTGTCATTCCTTTTTTTCCATTTAATTAGAAAAAGGGTTCTAAATTTATTTTCTGTAGAATCCAAATTGTCAGGCTGAGATGTTTGTTGTTTTGTGTCATTTATTGTAAGACACAGTCAGTATGTGATATCTGTCGTCTTGTGTCCAGGATAACATGTATTTTCCATGTGTTTGCATTATACCTTGAACCTGACACCTATTGATGTTATGTTTATCATTCAAACACGTCATAAGTATTTCAACGATACATGACATTTATCTCAATATACATATTACTTATTTGACAATTGACAATGTTATCATTCATTATGTTTCTATCTGTTTTTATGCAAATTGCGGTTGTAATACCTTAATATATACAACGGCTACTGTGAAAATCGACCTCTTTTTCTTTTTACACATTTATTTGGCTGTAAAATTGTAAAATTTAACTTTGTTATGTTCTTTTTTTGGGATTTTTGTTTATAATATTCTTTCAGTAACTTCAAATATATTTGCAGTGGTTGGATGCCTCGTAGGTATTAAATTGTATAAACTTGTGAAGATATTCCGATTTTTAAGCCTTATTTATGGCACATATTTTATACCTTTCACTCCATATTATTCTTTCCTTGCAGATGTCTGAATTGCTTAATCAGAAATCTTCAGTACAAGGAAAAATTCCATCAGGCTATCTTAATGCTATTTTTGAGTTAAGTGGGGACTGGATTCATGATGCTGCAGACACCAAATATCTTGCTTTTGACGGCTACTTCATCTCTTTGTATTATCTGCACCTAACAGCATCTCCCTTAGTACTCCAAGATGACGTAAAGAAGGCTGTTCCATCTCGTTGGGATCCTGCTTCATTGTCCAGGTGGTTTTCCCATCTTTAACTATATCTAATTATCACCTGACATAAAGATGTCTCATTAGGTATATGAAATTGTACATTTCATGGAAAGAACTATGCTTTAATTACAACACACTGAAAAAGAGATTGCTTAATGAATCCTGTAATTCAGAACTACATCTAGATTAACCATTTGTGGACCGATCCTACCTCTGTGGGACTAGGGTATTTCCTTATGCTGGAAGAAATCAGTAACACTGTCACAGTATATATATGTGCGCATGCACCCTGTCATAAATTTTGTTATTGAGCTTGTCTCAAGTTTGAAGTAGGTTGAATTCTAGTCTTCGCAAAACTTGACAAATCTGAGGTTTAAAGTTATGGGATATAGAAGAGTCCAGGAAGTCAAATATATTGATTTTATCTTGGAGGTGAATGCATTTGGAAAATATCTTCAGGCATCTTTTTTATCCCTGAAGAATGAAAATACTGATCTATTTGGCTGACTGCCTTGTGATGCCGACCTTTTACTTGTAATCCTTTGATTTTTTAAATCATTATTCTTTTTCCCCTCCAGTTTTTAGGGATTCTTTAATGTCTGCATTTTTTAGTGATTCTTTAATATCTGCGACTTAAAGGTTTGAAAGTTTTTATTTTGTGTTTAAAAAAAGTAAATAGTTCATACATGCGGCAAATTCTGACACTTATTACCGGTACACGTTTATTATGATTTTTCTTACTGATAGAAATAATGTCTATTATGATATTTTTATGTTTGAAACATCTGGAAAATAAAAAATTTTCATTACAGAGGCCACTTGGACATGAAAATAACTTTTCCGCTGTACTCAGAATTATGACGGTACTTCTCACTGAAGGCTCCATGCATGTAATTAGACCATAATAATGAAGTTATTAGCATTCTTTTCATTCTTCTGTGATTAATTTTAACTTCTCCTAGCATGAAGTGACTCATTCTATTTTAAAGAATTGGTGAAGAACTGAAAGGAAAATATGTATTATTTTCTATTAGAAAAGAAGCCATGTTTTGACTTATCAAACAAAAGAAGCCATGTTCTGGTTTTCCTTCATTTTTTTTACCTTCAAATTGAAATATCATGTTCAGTTGAGTTGAAGGAGAATACAGAGCATAATAAAGAGGTGCCTGGCCTAATTTTAGTGTTAATTGGATTTCGAGTAAAGTTGGTTTGCTTCATACTTGTCAGATTGAAGCTTATTTTCTTCCGTCTTGTCTTTTTACCTGTTTTTCTGTTAATGTGTTTCAGTGTGCGGTGGGTGGGTGGGTGAGTGATGGATTACGAGTTATTCCTCACGTAAGACTGACTGGACAACTTGGAAATCGTTTTTATTTAATCTTTGTTGCAGATTACTGAAAGCGATTCTATGACATAACATTTTTAACCTGGATATTCATTGGTACCATTATTTTGGGTTTCTACTGGTTTCTTGATATTGAATAGTTTGCCATATATGGGGTATCAGTCCTTGTAGCATGTGAATGGATCATGCGTTACCTAGGGTTGCTGTGGTATATGGATGCTGATCAATTTTATTAGGCAGGTTCATCCAGAGATATGGGACTCATATAATTGTAGGAATGGCTGTTGGAGGACAAGATTTAATTTGTATTAAGCAGAAACATTCCTCGCCAATTCCTCCTGCCGATCTCAGAAGATATTTGGAAGATCTTGGAGATTTTCTATTTTCAGATCGAAGAAGCCCTTCACTATTACAGAGGAAAACAATAGATGACAAACAGAAAGTATTGCACTTCATATTTTTAATTAATCTGCAATTTTTCTAATTGTCTATTAAATTATTAATGAGATTTAATACTCTAGGTTCCCGAGGTCTTCAATCGAGTATTACAGTCGAGCAACATGCAGTTGTCGAGTATATCAGAAACATCAAGCAAGGATGTAAGCCAAGAACTCAATAAATATCTAGTGTAAATTTTGGATGATTATGGCCTTTGTCTATATGCATATTTATCTTTTCAACTTGGAACAGGGCCTCACTATCGTTTGTTCGAAAAGGGGAGGTGATATTTTCTTGCATGGTCACTCCAATTGGTTGCAGACAGTGCCTGCTAAACCTGAAGCAATCATGTTCAAGTTTGTTCCTATCACTTCTCTTCTGACCGGGATTCCAGGCAGTGGTTATCTTAGTCATGCAATCAACTTGTATCTACGCTGTAAGTGCTCTAATTCCAGTGGGATAATACAAAGTTCTTAGTTATTGGCTAACATCCATTGCACAGCTGTCACTATCTCATAACTCACACATGGTTGTTTCTAGTTGAAACCCCTTATTAGTTTATTGTTATTATTTCAAACAAGATACACAAGATTGCTACAGTATAAGAGATAATTTGCTTATCTTTCCCCACTGGACTTTGGTTGAAGTATAATCCACTTTCACATCATATATATATATATATTTTGATACGTATCTGGGTACCTTTGCTTCCTAAGTTCCTAAATTGCGTGTTTCCACTCCCCTCCCATGATGTATTTGTTTTAAATCGCTTTCAGTTCCTTTATGTCATGTAATGGTGGAGCTTTGGCTTATCCTAAAACCTAAAAGTGAAACTTTGATTCACTTATTCTCTTTCCAGACAAGCCCACTTCTGAGGATTTACAGCACTTCTTGGAGTTTCAAGTTCCTAGGCAATGGGAACCTATGTTTTGTGAGCTGCCACTTCGGCATCTACAGAGAGAGGCTTCTTGCCCTAACCTTCAATTCAGTTTCATGGGTCCTAAGATTTATGTCAGTACCACCCAGGTATTCTCACCCTTTATATATATATATATAAATATATATATATCTGTACCTATTGGCACACATGTTGACTCCTTTCTACCATTTTATAGTTGATCAGTTATTAGGTCTTCGATTTTTCTTAATAATGGTCCATATGACGCACAATTTTAGGGGAATAAAAGAAAAAAAAAAAAAAAAACTCATGCAGAAATTCTTGTTTAGGAGAATATTTTATTTGTTTTAAGTTTGACATTAATTGAGTCATACAGGATGCAAAACATTTTTATTAATAGAATAAATCTATTTGCAATTTCTTTATCAGCACACCAAATACACCACCAATGTGGAAGCCTACTGGTTTAGCTTACATAAAAAAAAATATATATATATTGAATATAGTGGGCCCCACAGTGAGTGATGTGTTACTAGGCTTGTAAATTATGTAACTCTTACCATATAATATAAGTAATGACTTAAAATTGTTGACTATTCTGATGAGTTTATGCATGACCAATAACTTTTTAGGTCACTTTTTCATTATTACTGCTCTTTTATGTTTACATTCTCTTGTTCCAGTAATAGACTGCAAACCTCATTCAATGTTATTGTAAATTACAATCTAGGGTTTCTGTAAACTGAATTAAACTTAATACTATTCTGCATGGACTTGGATTAGGTATGCCAGGTGTAGTTTGATGTCCAACTATTATATTCATGCATACATCAATAATATGTAGCATGTGGTACACTTGGCAGTTGGCACCCATAAACTTATCCATGTCCTGTTGTTTAGATATAGTTAGGTGAAGCAAAGTGCCTGGGTAAGATATGCTTCATGTGCATGAGTTTATTGAGCCTATCTCTTTTCCATCAATTATTATAACGAATCAAACTTGTTATAATCATACTTAGGTGTCTCTCTTGTATATGTCCTGTGTACATGGGGCCATGCCTATTGCTTTCATGAATACAATTCTTCATTACTCATAAAAAAAGAAAAAAGAAAAATCAAACCCACCCCTTTGGTAATGCACTTTGAAGTTCCAACTTTCAAAGAGTTTGTGTATCAACACTTGTCCCTTGAGTTACCTACCTTTGCTTGTTTCCTGATTATGTAACCAATATCATATTGGTACCTCAATGTTTTAATTTATTCACAGTTTCAAATCCAAATGAATACACACACGACTAACATGATATACATACTTCTGAGGAAAATTTGGGACGTTGTTTGCAATGGTATAGTCCCAGAATGCCTAGCTAAGTGTCATAATTTGAGATTTTTTGAGTGGCTGCTTCATGCGAGAAATGAAAAACTCGTTGAACTGTAGGATTGTATCCAAGTTTTCCATCCCAAGGTCCAATCTCGGGGGATCAGACTACATAAGGATTCAGTACCTGTGGAGACAAATAGGGTTTTGATTAGCGTCAAGGCCTAATGTTGGAGAACAGTGGTTGCCTCTTTGTTTTATGGACTAGTTATTTCTTATTATTTTATTTAATATTTAGATTTATATTGTCTGTTTTGTGTTTACCAACTGAAGTATTTTGGAAAATAAACTGAATTCAGTGTAAAATTGAATGAGATATGGTTTGTGAGATGAGATGAGATGATCTGTGAATATTAGTGAAATGATTTGAGATAAATTTTTTATGGGGTTTTGGGAAAGGAGAGAGAAAAATTTGAATAAAAATATTTTTGTTTTGGGATTTGAAAAAATTGAATTGTTTTTTGTATTTTGTTTGGAAGTTTGGGAAAATTGTAATGATTAGGTAATTGATTAGATGAAAAAGTTGAAAATTTGAAATTCAGAAGTGTTTATGTTTGCGGTGTTTGAATATTGTGATGGGATGGGATGGGATGAGTTGGGAGGATTTTGCTATCCAAACCAGGCCATAGCATAGTGTTTCAAATTCACATTACTAATTTAAATTAGTTATTTACAAAAAACTGGAGCCTAATTGGGGTGTCTACAATGCATATGTGACATAATTGGTTGGCCAAACTTTTTCTGTGTCACACTTGAGTAGAAACCTGATGCTATCATATGTTACACTTCCATTACTGACAGTTCTGGTGGGTAGCCTGATTTTTTCCTTTATGGGGTAAGTTGAAACTGCTCAACATTCACGTTGTCTATTCTTATATTAGCTTGTCCTGCCTCTAGATACCAGTTCCCTGCAGAACCACAATTTGGGGCTGCAATGTTACTGATTAACCCCAAAAAAATTTCCTTAACGTG